>NC_081413.1:609031708-609154208 GCF_030272615.1 Cryptomeria japonica | reverse complement strand
GTTTTTTCGTGCGCGAAGGATTTGACCCTCTTAATCTTATCCAATTTTGAAAAAGTTTAGTATTTGGGAAACTAGATTCAGAGTACTACAATATTTGTTCTTTTATTATCTTCATATCTTGAGTGGATGACTTTCAAATTTTTCCTCTAAGTTCAGGTTCACCTGATTTCAAAAAAAAAGTGTCCACTTATACCCCCCTTTTTTACCACCATCTTTGTGCACTTACCCTATATTTTCAACATGTGTTGTAGGATTTCGACATGAAACTACATTTGATTTACATTTTATTTGAATTTGGATTTTTGAAAAGTGAAATGCACGTATAATTAATTGAAATTTGATGAAATTGGAATTCATTTGAAATTGAATTTAATTAAACAATAAAGATTATTTAATTAAGTATTAAATCATAATTAATTAAATAATAAATATCTAATTAATTATATAAAAAGGGTTAAATGATTAATTGATCAAGGCAATAGAAATAGAATAATTAGTGATGTTGAAATGATGATTAAAATTGATTGAGAAGAATTTAATTAATAAGACGAATAATTAGTGCATGATTAATGAGACATTTTTAGGTGTCTACACTTAAAATACAGGGTAATCAAACAGTTGTGAATTTTAGGAATTATTCTTTATTTTGTCATCTCATTCTTTTTCAAAGTAGAACAATTTGGAGTCCCAACATGAGAATCACCATATTTGATAAGTAGGATGATCCATAGTCTATTTAGAGGTGAACACAGATTTGGGACCAGAGGTCCAAGTATTCTAATTATGTAACTTTTCATGACCATTTTATGATGAAGATTATAGGATGGTGTGGTCTGTCATACCAAAGGTTCCCACCACTTGTCATGCAATTGTTGCGGGCTAGAGATTTGAAACCCACTGACAAGCCTGTGCCAGAAGATACTTACACCCATAATTTTGAGGATTTTTTTTATTATGTTGAGTACACAATGATTTGAGTGTATTGTTGCCCTCAAGCACCTCATAGGTTGCTTAGAATTGTCCCTCCTAGACTTTATTTATGGAGTTTATGTTGCAATTGATGTGGATGGAACATCAATGGGCAAAACCAAAGAAAATTGGAACACACTTGCCATGTTGCAAAATAAGGTTTTATGATTTTGTAATTGTTTGTGATATGTTAGAGAAAGTACAAGAGTTCATGAAAGATATGCACCATTTGAAAAGTGGTAAAGTGAGGGACTATGATCTAAAAGGTTACATAAACTATATGAGGACAATAAGAATGAAAAGGAAGGCCTACTTCCATCATATATTTTTTGAAGAGTATACAATCAAGAACTATTCAAGTATGGTGAAGCTTTGAATAGAAGAAAGAAATTGATTATTTTGTTTAGATTGGAAAACAAAAGACGAAGTTGGGACCCAAGCTTTACAAGTTTTTATGTAGAGATAGGCAATGAGTTTCAAAGAATGGATCTTATGATTGATAACTTTGAGTTACTCTAT
Organism: Cryptomeria japonica; assembly: GCF_030272615.1. Taxonomy (NCBI): domain Eukaryota; kingdom Viridiplantae; phylum Streptophyta; class Pinopsida; order Cupressales; family Cupressaceae; genus Cryptomeria; species Cryptomeria japonica. Next base: position 609,152,720 of record NC_081413.1, on the reverse strand, counting down.
GGTCAATCACTTGTCAATGCACCTCTGATAGAAGAGAGACCTAAGCCACCAACAAGGGAGGCAAATGTTGACAAAGGGAAAAGAATTGCAGAGGAAGGTGGTCAAGTATCACAACCCCCACCTAAAAGCCCTAGAATTGAGCCTTAGTCTAATATGGTGATACAAGAAGTGGGTGAGGAGGAAGGAAGAGAATAAAAAAACATAGCAAGTGAGGTAATGAGAACCAAATTTGAGCAGGAACCTAACCCACCAATGCCCCCCTTCGAAGGTGATGATAATGAGGAACAAGGAGAACAAGAAGAAGATAGGGTAACATTGCCAAATGTTATTCCTGTGGATCAAGTGGAAGATGAATGGATGATTGCAGCGATGTAGTTCATTATTGATGATGAGTTTATAAGTCTCTTGAGTTCAAAATCTTTTGGTTGCAAATGAAATTAAAGGAATCTTCAAAGGAGGAGGTTTCACACATCAACCTTGATGATATTAACATAACTCCTGAAGAAGCAAGGAAGATGGTGAAAGAAAGTGGGATGCTTTTAATTCCAAACTAGGACCTTGAGGAGGTACTCTTACTAGATCAGATCAAGAAACAAGAGAATCTCATGTTTATTGTAAAATTTGATAGTGTGTGAGGAGTAAAGAAAAGTGGATATCAACCCACACTCAAGGTATTGTCATAGTGGATAGAGGCACCAAGGACTAATAAGCCAAAGTTGTTTCATGGTGCTGAAGAAATAGTGGGAAATATAATTATAAGAACCTTCAAAGATACATCTACATTAGAGGTCAACATTGTCTCAATATATGCTGCAATGTTTTCTCAGGCCACAATAGAGAATCAACAAAAGAAAATGGATCTTTTATATGGAATAGTATGATCAAATCTATTAAAGTTGCTAAAGCTAGAGCTGGATGGGTCCTTCGCAAAGGTGATAAAATCAAATTTTGGGAGGTTGTTTGGATTAAAGATGAGCCTCTTTTTAACCAGGATTGCAGCCATTTCACTAAAGAATGTAAAAGGAGGTATGGTTCTATGGTCTGTAATTATTGGAAGGAGAATAAACGGGTCAAACTTGATGTAGTTTATGCTGGTTTCTCATTCCTCCAGCATGATTTGTTGTCCTTTTCTGTCAATAAAGATTATGATGATGTGTTCTTATGGAAGAGTAATCCTAGGGGTAATTTTATTGTTGCCTCTGCTTATAAAGAAACTTTTACTCAGGCCTGCAACCCTATATGGACTAAAATTTGGAATAGATTCCTCATTCCTAAAGTTAACATATTTTTTTGGCTTGCTACCCACAACAAGATTCTTACCATTGATAACCCGGTTCGAAGAGGATTCATGATTCCTAATAGGTGTGAGTTATGTCAAAAAGAGGCTAAGTCTGTGGATCATTTGTTTATTCATTGTTCTTTTACATGGGAGATCTGGGGTAAAGTGTGGATGCAATGGAAAGTTGATTGGGTAATGTTGAATAGTTTTAAGGGAGTCATCTGGCAAAGGATTTTCCCTACCAAGCTTCCTATGATTAAGATCCTCTGGTCCTTTGTCCTTCTTATGACATATTGGCATATCTGGAAGGAGAGAAACAATAGAATTTTTAGGGAGACTAAGTGTTCTTCTCAGGTGGTTTTTGAAAATATTGGTAGGGTTATCAAAGAAAACATCAATACCATTCACAAAAGTAACAAGCAGTGTAGTTATATTAACATGACTGATAATGAGAAAAGCATCCTAACTAAATGGAATTTGATACACAAGGTCTGGAAGTCTGATATGAAGAGCAGGAGAGATAATGTTGTGTGGAGGTTCCCTCTTCATGATTGGGTTAAGGTGAACTTTGATGCTGCAGCTAAAGGAAATCTTGGGAATGTTGGAGGAGGAGGGGTCATCAGAAACTCTTATGGCTTTTGTGTTATTGTGATTGCCTCTCCATTTGGAGTTCAAAACAACCATGTGGCAGAAGCTCTCGCAATGTTAAAATGTCTCCATCTTGCTCAGAGTTTTAATTTTAAAAGAATATGGTTGGAGGGGGATTCCCTCAACATTATTCAGGAAATTAAAGGTATTAGTTCCCCTTCTTGGAACATCCATAATATCATTGATAATGCTAAAGAATTGTTAGATGCCTATGATAGTGTGATTATTACCCATACCTTTAGGGAAGGTAACAGGGTAGTTGATTTGTTAGCCAATGAGGGGGTCAATTTAGCAGAGGATGCTAAGTATATCAGAGAATTATCATGTAAGAACGGAGTCCATGAGCAATTATTATTTGATAGAGTTCATGGTACATGTTAATTTCATTATTACCTTTCTGGGTTTGGAATTCAATGATAGATTTTGGAGTGATCCGGAATGTCAGTTACTTACCTGTTTCAGGCGTCATGATAATGAGCACTGGTTTGATGGGCCTTATCATATTAAGTGCAGGGTTTTTTTGAATCTTTTAAAAGACTATTTGAACAACAAGAAAATCACCTTGTTTTTTGATTCTGGCGTCTTGTTTCTTCAACATTTGGTCATCTTGTGCTCTGTTGAGGGTTTCGACTTGAACAACCATCACATTATGGGGGAAATCTTAATTGCAATGAGCCTTCCAGCTGTGATAGCTGGAAAAGTGAAAGGAAAGTATGGTGAAGGTTGCACAAATATGGCTTCACCAATTACATGGAGAAACTGCATGAGAGCAAGAAGTCTGTTTCACATGGTTTTGCCAAGGGCTGGAACAATAATAAAGTTACTCTGTTTGGCCAGATATGGAAGTTGGATGAAGATTTGGTGGTGGAGGCTACTGGCTTGCAGAAGGATGGCATCAAATTATATAGAGACCACAAGTTCTCAGTGGAAGCTACCAAGAATTTCCCCAAAATTGAAGATGAAAGGGCTCGGCTCACTAAAAAGGATAATGCTTCTTACTATCTCCCTAACCAATCTTTCTAGCAGAAAATGTTGAAAATTTTAATGGAATACCTTACGATTGATGGAAGGTTTTCGAAAGTTTACAATTACCACTTTGTCATCCTTAACCATTTCTGCCATGGATCTAAGATTTTGTTTCCCTTCTACTTGGCCTCTTCCCTGGCCGACCATGCCAAGAAACCTAAATCCTACCCATTGTGCACTAAGGCCTTATTTTGTTAATATATGAGCATCTGAAAGGAAAAGCTAGGGCTAATAGGGATGATCCCTTTGTGGATAATGCCCACATTTTTTAGGGTTATGATGGCTCTAATTCTGATGAAGATTCTTCTAATATTTCTCTGAAGAAGAAATTGAGGGTTAGTGATGAAGCTAAAGAAGACACGGAAGAGAATGTTGGTTCTGAGTAGGAGCAAGGGAAGGAGGTGGAAGAAGAGGTGGAAAATGAGTCGGAGAAGGAGGTTGAGGGTGAGGAAGGGGATGAGCAGATAGAAGAGGATGTTGAAGATTCAGAGGTGAAGGATAATCCCTATGTCTCGGATAACAGGGATGTTGTTCACCATAGCATGGAGGAGGGAAACCCTAGGTCTGTGGACTCTGCCCCAGATTTGGAGAATGCGGATTCCATTCTAAATGCTGCTAAGAATAGCACCCTAGAAATGTTCAATTTTCAGAAATGGGTGATTGATAACATCACTAGCATTCGGGATAAACAGAGAGAGTTGGATTTTAAAATTGAGAATTTGATTAAGGATATCAACATTAAAGGTAAATAGGATGATGCGAAGGATACTAGTGTTGCAGAGGTCGAAAAAGAAATTTCGGATTGGTTGGAAAAAGACATTATTAAGGGAGATTTGAAGCATCTTGAGGATGTGGTGAGGATTATCAAAGATAAGGGTGAGGTTGATTATGGTCTGATAAACAATCAGATTCAAAATACTGAGAATGCTTTGAAGAAATTCATGGAGCATAGTCTAGCGGTGTTGAAGGTGTCTTCTCAAAACATGAATGCATTGGTTGCTTTCCTGGAGAAGAACAAGTAGAATAAAGAAATGGTGATCATTGTTGATGAGTTGGTTTCTATTTATGTTCTTCACTCCTCTAGATGCAAAACCAGGCAAAATGCAAGTGAGCTAGAGTTGAAGACAAAGACAATCAACAGATGCAGGAAAATAAAGAAATGAAAGAGGCAGCTAATGCGATGATGATGTTGGTCAAGGATGCGGAAGAGACTATAAAGATTTTCATCTAATATGTAATTTGGTTTTAGGTTGCCAGTCTCTCGCTAGCCTTGATCTGTTCTTTTCTTTGGCTGATGTTCTTTTTGTTGTTCTTTTGCAGCCTTTCCCTCTTTGTTCTATTTTTTCTACTTTTTCTTTTGCTTATCTCTATGTTATGTAAGCGGGTTTCGAGTCCCTTAAAACCTGATTTTCCTTAATCAAAAACAAAAGAAAATGGATGATTTGATCAAAAGGCATGTTAGTTTTAAACAACCTTGAATTTCACAAGCTCCACCTAAAGACCCTTGAGAAGCTTCAGTCTAGATTCATCAACAAATAGAGATGGATGATGATTTATCATATCTAAACTACACTACGACATTTATTTATTTTCTTCACGGCGTATCAACAACTCAACAATGTTAGCCAACGTTGGTGACAAATTACCATTCTTGTCCTTCCACAGATCAATACAAAGTTGAAGAGAACAAATTGGAATATAAGAAGATGGCATGATAACCAGAGGAACTCAAATGATCAAAAGAATTTCAAACTTGATAGGAAGATGCATGTTAGCTAAGTGAAACCCAACCAAGAGTGCAATAAATAACAAGGAATGAACAAGTAGGGCTTGGTTAAATAAGCCAAGGAAACCGAGTCCATCTCTACATAACATGATGACAAGACTGACAATAAAATCACGCATAATCTCCCCATATGATCTCAAGACTGAAAAAATTGGAAGCTTATCACATTTTAAAGGACTCCAAATCGTGAAATCGAAAAAATAAAATCTACTTAGTGATAAAACCTGATCCTATTTGCATTGGAAAGGGGATCAAATGTGTGAACATCAATTCTCAAAGTAATACCAAATCTAATTAAGACCATAGAGGATAATAGTCTAATACTTAGTCACCTCAAGGATTGACGAGGCTCAGTAGAAAGGTTTGACAATGTTGTCTTGGAATTTGAAGACCAACTGAAAGGTCTTGTTGAGGGTTTTTCTCATAAGAAACGTAAACAAAAATATCTATTTATGTTAAAAAAGAAAATCTCGATGCCCTATTTGTTCCATATCCAATTTTGTATATTTTCATTTCATGATTGAGCCTATAATGGCATTCTTTTCTAAGATTTGATGAGGTCAAGGAAAGAAAATAGTGGTTCAATGCATCGTTATGATGGTCAATAAGGTGTTCTTCATCCTAGTTTATTGATTGTTTTGATAGATGAAATAGCACTTTCCATGGTCAACATTACTAAGTTAAAATAGATGAATGAGAATAATAGTTCAATGGAGGGGATAAAATTTTTCTAAATACTTGTATAGGTATAGTTCATTGGTCTTCTTTGACTGTAAATCTTGATAATTGCTTGAAGTTGTAGGTTTCCTTCCACTTCGCTACTTAGCCACTTCCCATCTTCAAAATGAACACTATTTGACTATACTGTATTTTATGGAACTCTAAATGAATATTATCTAAATTTAAATATACATTTTTTGCATCCAACTTGTCCTCCATGGCGCTAATTTGTGGTTGTGGTGAAATTGTTTTTGATTTTTGGAATGACCTCAAATTATTTTCTTCGATGTTTAAATGTTATTTCGATGATTATTATATCCTTTCGATTGAAATCAACAAGTTGTTAGGACTGTTTTCATGGCCTTTGGGGTTAGAGTTTATCAAATGCATATTCCTGTGATTTTAAAAGTCTTGGCCTTCACTTTTATAACCAATTAAATATTACATTGTCCTAATGTTTTGGCCTCCGCCCCCCTTTCCATCTCCTAGGGAAATGTTCTCATGGCCCTTTCTTTATAAATAACTTTAAGCATGCGCATATTTGGGCGCCTTAAGTCTTGGCCCCATGTCCCCACAAGGGGTGGTCAAGACTTTACCCATGCAGGCACACGGGGTAGCCTTTTGTACCCCACACCCCCGTAGGGTATTAAGGCACTAGGACTTATAACCCGTGGGTATGCAGGGTTGTGGCAGTGGACAAAGAGGTGGGCTTGTGGCCCCACTAAAACTTTAACATGGAAGATGACATGGATGCAAGTGCAACTTGAGATTAAAGAGGGTGGTGGGGCCCGTGGTCCCCACATAGGACAACAACTAGATGTCAGGCGAGAACATGAATGCCATGTGAGACGAACTCAACACACATGACAACAATGTGGATGCTACATGGGTGGCTAGCAGGGATTCTATTTGATAGGAGGTGTCATGAATGTGTGGGCCTAGAGGCAAGGTAAACAAAAGGTTGAGTGTATGTACCCCGCGCCCTCGCGAGGGAAAAGATGGAAATAGGAATGAGCCCATGGGGATGCAAGGTAGACAAAGGGAAGGCTATATGCACCTTGTGCCCCTACAGAGGTAATAATAAGAAAGAGAAAAGCCTACGAGCATACAAGGTCAAATGAAGACAAAAGTGGTGGGCCCCGCAGTGCATGGGCCAATAATGGAAAGAGATATGGCCATGTCAACAAGTCAAGTAGACTTTGACCTAGTCTCAACCAATCATGATCCACATCAATGAAATATCCCCTAGGATTTTTCCTCTACTTCTGACATTTGTCAAATAAAAAATACCTTATAATATTTGTATTTTCTAATGTTAAATTTATAAAACCCATACCCCCTCAATATATTTGCAATAAATTTTATTTTATTTTTGAGATATTAAACCCCCAATATGAACGTGCATAATATAATATTGCCTAGCCAGTGAAGCCCCCATGGACGGGTCATAATAAATTCAGTCTTATGCATGGCTAGCCTAGAACCAAAATTAGTACAAGAGATCTCCAAAATGTCTATTGTATGAGTCACCTCCTCGACTAAATTTTGGATAAAAATCATTTTGTCATTAGCAAAGTGAGAGTTTAGGACTTTGACTTTGTCTAGAAGTGAGATGTCATGAATAATTTTATTTAATAGACCATGCTGAAAAAGAGCATCAATTATAAGGACTAATAAAGATGGAGCAAGAGGGCAGCCTTGGCAAATGGATTTTTGCAAAGGAAAATGGAGAGAGAGGATTCCATTAACAATCATTTTTGCATTAGCATCAACAAATAGCATGTTAACTTGCTCACATAGGCATTTTAGCATTTTGAGGATGAATGGCCAATGAATACAATCATAGGCTTGATCAAAATCAAGTTTAATAATAAGAGCATCCTTGGTAGTTTTTTGTTCCCATTCAATAGTTTCCCAAGAAAGAACCATATTATCAAGGATGAATCTCCCTCCCAAGAAGTCGATTTATTCAAGATGAACAATGTCTTGAGTAATTTGTTTAAGTCTTTAAGCAAGCACTTTAGCGATGATTTTGTGTGAAGTGTTGAGGAGGGTAATAGGTCAACATCCATTACTATTATCTTCATTATTATGACAATGAGTTTGACCAAGCCTTAATTAATAATAAGGCCCAAAGATCCAATTTCAATTCCTTCAAGATACATAATATAGAAGTCTTCAGGAATATGAGGTCATAGAGCTTGATAAAACTTAATTAATAGACCATCAATTCCAAGACTTTTTCCTTCACCTTGCGAATAAGGGCTTCTTCAATCTCTTTTATGGAAAGAAGGTGATCAATAAACTTGTTATATTTAGGGTCTATTTTTTGAGATATGCATCTAGCCACACAATCCTCAAGGATGGGAAGAAGGCAATCACTAGTAGAGTCATATATAAAAATATTTTTGGAGTTGTCATAGAAGGTTCTTAAAATGGCATGGAGGAGGACAGAAGGATATATTTGAAAATATTAGGCTCAAGTTGGGAGAGGATGGGTAGATGATAAATGCTAGCTGGACTTTTGTAGGGAGGGCTATTAATGACAAATTTGAATGAAATCTTTGGGGGTTGGAGATGTTTTAATGTAATTGAATATGTTAATTATTGGGTCATGTGTGGAATTATGATAGCCCATCGTTATATATGCAAAAACTAAATGAAGGGGAGTATTGTTTGAAATGAAGGCCACATTCAAGTTGGTAACCAATGTGAGCCAAAAAAACTCAAGGAAGAATTACAAATGACTATCTTAGGAATATTTTCTATTGTCTCTCAGAGATGGTGTTGTAGGTGGTGAAGATGGTGTTGGGAAAGGAGATTCTTGACTTACCCCACAAGTACCAGGCTAATGTGAACGTGGCCTCTTTAGTTTTGGTGTGGTTGTTGGAGCTAGAGGATCGAGACTTGGCACAAAAAGTTGGTGAAGACCTTCATTTAGGCAAAGTTGAGATTGTATGCTGACCATTTTATTGGCACAGGTGACTTCCAACCTTGGGGAGGATATTACCCAAGGAAGTATTATAATTTCAACAGCTTGTTGGTCCCTTTGCTCATCTAAGGAATGATCTTAGGCAATTAAGAACTCATAGTGAATTGCCAGATGGGAGCGGAGGTACAAAGAAATGACATATGTTGTTTGCTAACAAAAGGGCATACATGACTAGTGGGGGTAATTTAGGTTTATTGTTGATTGAGCACCAAATTTGCAAACAATTATTTTCTCTATGTATGTCTGAGAGAACTCAATATGCTACTACCGATGTTTAGTCTCATAAATTCTATACCATAAAATTTTCACATTGTGTTTGGACCCACTTTAGTAGATGTGCTTAATTTATGTGTGATTATGCCCAATTTCATGACTATTTTCATAAACTTCATTTATTCCCCTATTCGCGACATTTTTCATGGCTCATTTTTTTAGGACTAAGGCATTGGGTGCTCCTATCCAAGCAAAAAAAGCTCTATTTTTTAAGAATGTAAGTTGAATTTTGTAATGTCTCTCATTGGGGTTAACCAATATTTATTCTTGAGACAATATTTTAAACTTAAAGTGATTGTTGTAATATATTCATAAATATAATTTTACCAAAACTGAATACATTTCATTATAATGTTTAACTTAAAATTCTATGAATAGTTTGAATGATAGAACTTATCTTGATAATTTCTTTGGTTTGACAACAAGAGATATACTATGACTAGTAGAATCCATGATGTCAGTAGATTTGGAAGTGTTGCTCCTAATTTGGATATGATTCCTCACACAAAATTATAGACTGCTACTCCAACTAGGACCCATTTGATAACTTCTTAATTTAATTAATATCTCACATATATGGCATTTGATTTGCTTTATTGATTCATATTCATTCTCCTTGAGTGATTTTCCTTTTTATATTTTTTCCACACCCAATTCACACTACACCCCCATACACCACCTCAAGTCTGCTTAGAATTTCTCTTTAATTCTGCTTATATGTTTCTTCTTTGATTCTACTTGTAGATCTTCTTTTACATCTGAAACACACTTTCTCTATCTCTCACATATTATAATCTTCTTTACACCAAATCAGTGTTGGTGTAATAATGATATTATACACACACTCATAATCACTCTTCTCAATGACCATATATCTCCCTTATGCCTCTTCATAAATGAAGGTAATCCTTTTCAAGCTCACACTCTTTTATTTAAATATGCACCCTTTGTTGTTCTAATCACACTCTTTTATTTAAATATGCACCCTTTGTTGTTCTAATTGTAAGGAAGTTAAGTAGCGGAAACAACTTCCTACACTAACCTTGAGAGGAGGGTAATGCAAAACTTTTTCAGATCATTACAACAGTTACAGAAAATAGAAATAGATATAATAGCATTCATACCATAACACAATGATTTACGTGGGGAAAACCCTTTCGGGAGAAAAACCCCACCCTCCAAAAGCAGCTCAATATTTTATTCAGCAATCAAAAATAGATTACAAAATACTCGCAGAGCAAGCTCTTCGCAGGAGTATCACTAATCAGAGATTCAGAGGCAACTCAATAGCCATAAGACTCTTACACACAACCTCTATCTCACACACCTCATAAATAGGAGATACAATACAAGAAACCGTCAAATGGTATTACAAAACCATGGGCTAAAACCACCCAATAAGGTGTAGCCGACCTTATCTCCCTTCTATGACATGTTAAAGCACACATCAACATGTGTCGCTCCCTTTTCAGCTCATTTATGTATCCGATAAAAATTATTTTTCCTATTTCAGGAGTACAAACTTCCGGAGGCCATAACTTGAGAACCGGGTGTCCGATTGACAAACCGTTTGAAGCGCCAGAAAGCTCGCGAAGTGCTCTATCACCTCGTAACCCGCTTCGCCGGTTACGACCACTTTTCAGGGTGTTTCGGAGCCTCTAAAGTCCCCAAAATTAAGTTTAAATATTTTATTGCACCCCTCCAAGACGAAAACTTTAATATCTTCAAAACTAGATGTGACCTTGCGACGAAACTTTACCGGAATGCTTATCTAGCCAACCAGAAGCTTCAAGGAGAGTTTCGCACCATTTCGTGCTCAAATGAAAACTTACTATAAATAGTAACTTCGCATAAATGCAAGGTTGAGACACCATTTTTCCCAACACTAATCACACTTTTTTATTTAAATATGCACCCTTTATTGTTCTAATTAGAATGTTGCCTTTGGTAATCACATCTACCTACCTTTTTCAATCTTCTACTCATTCTCCATAAGTCTGTTGATATATGATATGTCTTTATACACACCCACACTCAACATGATGAACTACCTTTTTTTATAAATAGACGTTCTACCCCCATTTTATTCATTTGCCTTGTCTTATGTACCTCATCGCACCTTAATACCATTACATCCCTTCATGGGAGATGACTTTTAGAGGATGTCTTATCTTACAAAGAGAGGGACTAATACATGCGTCCTTTCCTAACATAGTCTAGTTTCCATTAATAAATCACTTCTTTATTATGATAATATTTGTTGCTCCAATTTAATCGTAACATATGCCTTAATATTGTTACCTTTAAACAACATCACTATTTATAAACCATAATAGCTGTTGCTTCATTTTTAAGTATAATCATTGTCTTCTTAATTCTTTCATTGTCTTAAATACCATGAATCAGTGTTCCTTTATGCTGTGTGTAGTTGACCTTTGTCAAAGATCTGATTGTTGTGCCTTAATCACACCACCTTTACAGATCACATGACTTCAAAATTATTTATTCTTGTGTTGAGGAATTCGATATCACAAAGTAGATTGTTTTCCACCTTACTCAATGTATGAATATCAGTTAACCCTGTATATGGTGAAAATGGATAACAATAAACAACAATATTGAAAGGCTAAATGAATTCAACCACTAAACCCTAGCCTAACAATGAACAAAGATCCACCATAACATATGAAGATTACCTAAGACAATGCAAATAACTCCAAATCACAAAGATTATACCATCACATGTCCAATAGGGTTTTGATCTCCATTCTTCCTATCTCCATTGATCTTGCTTGATATACTTGCTCTCAGATTTTTATATGCACAAGAGCTCAATAAAGAACGGAATGTGGTTGCAAGTGGAATTGTAGTGTAGCCAAGTTGCATGAAAGATCATTAGCATGTATTATTAGTCATTAGGGTTTGACAATGAAGAAAGCATCTCCTTAAATAGAAGACACAATAAGAAATGGAGGGTTAAGATTGAAAGGTGTAAAAAGAGAGGTCGGCTAGGATTAGAGGGTAGGTAAAAGAAATAATAAAATAATGAAAGGGGTAGGTAGTGTAGGAAATAAGAGATGAATGACATGTGTCATGTGTAGAAAAAGATAATGAATTAATTAAATAAATAAAGATTTATTTAATTAATAGAAGAAGTAGGACAATTAAATAAATAAAATATTTATTTAATTTAGGAAAAGGATAATTTAAATAAATAAATGTATTTATTTAAATGAGAAATAAGGCTAGAAGAGGATAAATGAATTAATTAAATAAATAAAGATTTATTTAATTAATAGAAGAATTAGGCTTAGATAATTAAATAAATAAAATATTTATTTAATTAGACATGACAATTTTGGGTGTCTACATTTTGCCCCTCTTTGAGACAATGCGGCTTGTCGTGTTGTTTCAAAGAAGATAAGATGAACTGATACAGAGTTGCCCCAGAATGGGAATGATATGCCCCCTCGAGAGATTGGATGAAAATGTCTGAAAAGATTGCAGACAATCTCTCGATAAGAAAGACGGGATAGAATGGACTGATCAGATAAAGTGACAAAGTCACGGGATGAAGAAAACTGACTCGGGAAATGAAGGCGAGGGCTAGGGGTAGTCTATAAGATAGGCCACGGGCAAAAGACATCCTCATTGTCATCCACACCCTTAGAAGATCATAGTGCAGAGCGAGAAAAGAGCAACAGCAGTCAGCAGCGATGGCTTTGGTTCATAGATTTGACCGTGTTCGCCGATTCCAGCGACCAGCCGATGCAGGAGAGCCGGTAAGTACCCGAAAACCTCCTCGTACTTTCACGCATTTCGAGTTTTGTCATAAATGCATGTTTAGTAGCAATAAATGCGCTAGGAATAGGATAGTTTAAATATGCAAAAACGCGCAACCGCGTCTGTGTCAGTGCCAGGCGCGTCTGTGTCGGGCAGGCGCGTCTGTGTCGGGTCCAGGCGCGTCTGTGCCTGGAACCACGTTTGTGCTGAATGCGGACGCGTTTGTGAAATGTAGAAGCGTCTGTGCTTTGTAGGAGCATTTATGTCATGTAGGGACGTCTGTGTTCCCTGGTCGCGTTTGTGCATGGCATAGGTACGTTTGTGTTCAGAAAACGCGTCTGTGTCGCAGAAGCGCGTTTGTGCAGTCTATAAGCGCGTTTGTGTGTTAAAAGCGCGTTTGTGTATTTAAAAGTGTGTTTGTATGTCAAAATGCATGGTTTTAGTCTTTTAGGTCAAACCGGCAGTTCTGTGATGAACATACGCTGTCGATTGGATAAGCTGTTGAGAGGATACACTCAAGCAGGTCCTCTAGGAAGAGTAGGATAGATCAAGGCACTTTGTGATGAACAGGGAGCACCAAGATAGGCAGCACTTTGTGATGAACAGGGAGTGCGAATGTGAGTGACACTTTGTGATGAACAGGGAATGTCACACACGTAGTACTTTGTGATGAACAGGGAGCACTACTAGGGTAGATAGCAACACTTTGTGATGAACAGTGAGTGTCACTAGGAGAGATAACCAGATGCATTTAGGTAGCAAGTAGCATTTTGTGATAAACAGTGAATGCCACGATAACTGACAAAATTGATTGTGTGACTGCAGGAGTATTTGCCGATGTTAGAGTCACGGGAGAGATTCCCGTCGACTCAGAGGTTGCGACCAGAGTTGTTGATCCAGGACAGGATATCCATTGAGGAGATGGGTCTGACACATGTGCTATTTGTGCCTGAGTTTCGGGCAAACATGGGGTTGCTGACTGCGTTAGCTGAGAGATGGCACTCGGAGACGTGCACGTTTCACCTGCCGATGGGTGAGATGACAGTTACATTAGAGGATGTCTACAGGATTCTGCATATCCCTATTGATGGAGAGTTGATTCCCTATGACCGTGACGGTGACAGGGAGGCATTGAGACGGGTCTTCTAGGATCCCGGGTTGGAGATGCGAGCAGGTCATGTAGCCTGGGATACCATGACTGCCACAGGTTTAGCATTGCCGACAGTTATTGGGGGAGCCATCAGTGGGTATTTGTGTCCAGACAGGGCCACACGAGGATTGGCAGTGGGCTGGGGAGGGGCATTGGAGACACTGATGACAGAGCACACTAGGTATGCATGGGGGCCATGTGTCCTGGCACATTTATATTATGAGCTACATCAGTTTGTATACCACGGATCAGTGGGTTTGGGTTGCGGCGTGACTCTCTTGCAGGTGTGGGCTTATGAGCACCTTCCCATCACACGGCCCATTCATTTCAGAAGCAGAGGACAGGGACGGAGCTTCGTGCACTTGTACGACATGATTACTTCCCAGCCTCGGATTGGTAGATTGGAGCATTGGAGGTGCGTCATAGATGACATAGACATGGTCATCTGGAGGCCGTACCTGGGGTGCGAGGAGTGGGATGACGACGCATTGGAGCTACCATATGTTTTCAGGAGCAGGTATCTGATGGGGCGGACACCCTATATTCTGGAGAGGCAGCTTGTTAATAGGGTGTGCAGGTAGTTTGGGCGGATCCAGCGGATGCCACGGGGCTCGGGCATGTATGCCCGTACGGTCAGAGATCAGGTGCAATTTGGGCCGCTATTATCCTATGATCAGGCGGTGACACAGCTAGCAGAGATGATGTCGATGCCCTGGGACATGTGGCCAGAGGTAGATGATGCAGGGATGGACGCAGAGTACTCTGCGTATTGGGCAGAGCATCCATTTCCCAGGTTGACAGATCCGACAGAGCCACTGGAGGGAGAGGGTGGAGGAGATGATGATGATGGTGGAGGGGATGGAGGTAGGGGCCGGCGAAGGCGGAGGGGAGTGGTGGGAGAGAGGCGGGTGGCACCTCAGAGGGAGGGAGGATAGGAGAGAGTAGCTCCGGTGGTGAGGGGTCGGGGTGGACTGCCCCTACAGGTGCCAGCAGCACAGGGTCCTAGACAGGTGCAGGCAGAGGGACAGAGACAGGTACAGCCACAGGTACCTAGACAGGCACAGGGACAGGTGCAGGCAGAGGCACAGGGACAGGCACCTACAGGGGAGGAGCCACAGGCAGAGGCTGAGAGCGGAGATTCTGAGGAGGATGAGGTGTTGAGGCTACGAGAGATCTGTCAGGGCCAGGCAGATGAGATTGAGGATTTGGTGCGGGAGAGAGATCACCTCAGGATCAGGGTCAGAGACACAGAGCGGGAGAGGGATCAGGCCATCCAGAGATACACAGAGGCCGAGACAGCTCTGAGGGCAGGGAGGCGAGCAGCAGAGGATGCAGGGGCAGGCTACGCATATGTCTTGTGAGCCGGAGAGGAGATCGCCTACTGGAGGGATCTATACTATGCAGTCGTGCCAGCAGATTAGCGGGCTAGGAGCTTCCATAGATCGTCGCGCACAACGACGGCTACGGGAGGGAGTCGCAGGAGACAGGCATCCAGCGGTGGGGTCATGGGGCCTCCACCACCACCAAAGAGACAGGGGGATCCTGGGGCGAGACCATCTACAGCTCAGACTCCGTCGAGGCCAGGCGGCTCCGAGGGAGGGAGTTCATCATAGCCTTAGAGGGCTCCCCATTGTATCAGTATATGTACCATTGTTATATTGTAGACACCTGCGGGTGATTTTTGTAGCCATATGATTCTTTTGACATCATTGTATCATGACACATTTTGATTATATATGAGAGATGATCCATTTTTGCGGCAGCTATATGCATGTGTACCTATGTGATGAGATGTTCTTATGTGATGCATGTTTTATGATATGGATGCTTATATGATGCAATGCAATATATTTTTGTTCTTTTATGTTGTATATGAGATGCATGATGCAAATGTGAATGTATGTAATGCAAATGAATATGATAATGCAAATGATTATTTACATAATGAAAATGTGAGATGTGCTAACATGTGTTGTATGCAGGATGTGATGCAATTGTGATATCTATATGTATGTATGAAATCCTTATATGTGGTGATGTAGGTGTAACTATATGAAATGCAAATGTTTTTGGTGTGTCATTATACTCGGTCATGTGATAGCGGGCTACGTGGACTCGAGAAGGACGATGGAAGTCAATCAAGAAAGGGGGATGGAAGACAGAAGATATGAACGTGAAAGAGCTTCTTGTGCGTTATCATCATTGAGCTTTATTATGGCAAATAGGTTATGACAATCGAGGCATTTGTTCGGCCCAGAAAGTCATTGTACCTGTTTGCATGGAGATAAGACAGTCACAAACAAGGAATGCCCCAGTTCATACTAGACTCACAGTGTCCTCATATCCTTGGACAAGTCATAGCATTACTAAAAGACAATCCACAGACAGCAAATGCAAATAGGTGACGATACCCCATCCTCGCCTTTCTAGTCAAAGACATCCTGGAGATAGAATCTCTAGTCAAAGACATCCTGGAAAAGCTAAAAGACATGTCACCAAAAAGATAAAATCAAAAGAAAACCAAGACTTGACACTAACATCCACTGTAGTCCTCAAGTTTAGTGTCTCTTGTCACTTGTATAAGTCTTATTCGATTGTGGTCACAATGTTTACTTTCACAAAAAGGATAGATAGCACTGAACCATATGTTGTCTGAGTCTGTTGAAAGATTTGATTTTGTTGAAGCCCATTGTTGCTGCTGTGTCTCATTTGAAACTGACTGAATCCATGAAACTGATACTTTATTGCGGAGAAGATGAAACTTTATTGCGGATCTTCGATGTAGATGTTGCTTTATTGCGGATTGTGCGTGGATAGACTTGAAGGAAACTGGAAGAAACTGTACTCCTTGAAACATGTGATGTTCTCAGTTCCACACCCATTACTAGACGTAGGAATTGGCCGTAGTCACAGATAGGAGCCGATTTATTATGGATGGAAAGGGAATGAAAAGGGGGGTTTATTATGAATGGCTAACCAATCTTAGGTAGATCAATAACAAGCCATGATGGGAATGGGTAAGTTTATTGTGAACGAATAGGTTGTGAGTGTGTGCAAAGTGAAAGATGAAAGAGAATCCTGAAGGAGAGAGGAGCAAAGTCTCTACGCATGGCGCTGGTGACCCAGTTTTCACCATGGTACTTGCCCAGGGCGCCACCGAAGTGGTTTTCACCATTGGACGAAATTATTTCTCTTTACTTTTTTCGATTTTTCAATTTTTTTGTTGTCACAAGGCGCCTGTTTGCCAGGTTTTCACCAAGTAACGATTTTTTTGTTTTATAGTTTTTTTTTGTATTTTTGCAATTTTTTGATTTTTTTGTATTTTTGAATTAGGATGTTCCGAAGAGCTTATGTGTAGAACCTGCGAAGGTGCATGCTATTGATAGGATCCTCCAAGGGTTCACCTTCTGTAGTTGAGAGCTGATATGCCCCAGATCCATATGCTGCTGTGATGATGTAAGGACCAAGCCAGTTGGGTTCAAATTTGCCCTTCTTATCTCTGTCTTGCTGATTCTTGGGGTTCTCTCTGAGGACTAAGTCACCTACCTCAAAAGTGCGAGGCTTGACCTTGTGATTGTAACTGCGACTCATTCGTTGTTGGTAAGCCTTGAGATGATTAAAAGCAGTGTGTCGTCGTTCCTCCAGCAGTTCTAGTTCTTGTAAGCGAGAGACCCTGTAGTCTTCATCGTTGATTATGTTTCTCAAGGAGACCCGTAAAGAAGGTAACTCGACCTCAATAGGCAAGATGGCTTCAGAGCCGTAAACAAGTGAGTAGGGTGTAGCTCCTGTAGGTGTGCGGACACTTGTGCGGTAGGCCCAAAGTGCAGGATTGAGTTGGATATGCCAGTTACGGCCAG
This sequence comes from Cryptomeria japonica, assembly GCF_030272615.1. Taxonomy (NCBI): domain Eukaryota; kingdom Viridiplantae; phylum Streptophyta; class Pinopsida; order Cupressales; family Cupressaceae; genus Cryptomeria; species Cryptomeria japonica. The sequence goes on along the minus strand of NC_081413.1, from coordinate 609,135,206 downwards.
CATCGTCGACTGTCTTTTTAAGGATTTTGAGAATTGTTTTGTTAGATGCCTCAGCTTGGCCATTACCTTGGGGGTAATATGGTGTGGAGAAACGATGGGAGATATGGAAGCGCTCACAGAGTTCACGAACATCCTGATTCTTGAAGGGACACCCGTTATCAGTAATAATGGAAGTAGGAATCCCGTATCGGCAGATGATGTAGTTCAGGATGAAAGTAGCAATTTGTTTTCCAGTAACTTGTGTGAGAGGTACGGCTTCAATCCACTTTGTGAAATACTCTGTGGCTGTGATAATGAATTTATGTCCATTGGAAGAAGGAGGGTGAATCTTGCCTATGAGATCGAGTCCCCACTGACAAAAGGGCCAAGGAGATGCAAGTGGTTGTAGTTCCTGTGCTGGTGCATGTATGAGGTCTCCATGAATTTGACACTGCTTACACTTCTTGACAAACTGATATGCATCTTTTTCCATAGTAGGCCAGTAGTATCAAGTCCTGATGAGTTTCTTAGCCAAGGTAGGACCACTAGTATGCGGGCCACATATCCCTTCGTGCACTTCTCGTAACGCAATCTGAGCTTCGTCACTCTCTAAACATCTAAGAAGGGTGCCATCTAGACCTCGTCGGTATAGGATATCAGCTAGGATAACGTATCGGGAGGATTGGCGAATGAAAGTGCGGCGTTGGTTATTCGATAGATCGGGAGGTAAGATATTGTCGCGAAGGTATGTGAATATGGAACCATATAACTGGGATTCAGGACCAACAACACATATCATTTCAGTAGGAGTGATCTCATATGACGGAATCAGCAGGTTGTCAACCAGGAACTCATAGCGAGTCTCATTTTGCGGTAGATCAATGAGCGAAGCAATCGTAGCCATGGCATCAGCAGCGCGATTCTGTTCTCTTGGTATCTGCTCAAACTCTATCTTTGCAAAGTGCTGTTTCAGATCATCTACCAGTTGTTTATAAGGCATTAGCTTTTCATCTTTTGTTTGATAATCATCAATTGCTTGACGGATGACAAGTTGAGAATCGCAAAAAACACGAAGCTCTTGGATCTTCCACTGAACTGCAATTCTTAACCCAGTTGTTAATGCCTCGTACTCCGCTATATTGTTGGTGCAAGGAAATGATAAGCGGTATGACTTTGGTATAGAATCACCTTGGGGAGTTATAAAGAGTATACCCGCTCCTGCCCCGTGCTGTGTGTATGAGCCATAAAAGTATAGTTGCCATGGCTTTGCAGGTGATATTGTTAGAATGGACTCATCTGGAAATTCTGACTGTAGAGGAACATCATCTATCATGGGAGCATCTGCCAATTGATCTGCAATTGCTTGTCCTTTTATAGCTTTTCTGTCCACGTATTCAATGTCGAATTCACTCAAGATCATTACCCACTTGGCTAGCCGCCCAGTAAGTGTAGCTTTGTTGAGAAGATATTTTAGTGGATCAATTCTGGCAATCAACTTAGTCTTGTGAGTGAGCATATAATGTCGTAATTTTTGTGAAGCAAAGACCACAGCGAGACATGCACGCTCAATTGGTGTGTAGTTCAGCTCATATCCCACCAATGTGCGACTGATATAGTAGACCGCTTTTTCCTTGCCGTCAGGTATTTGCTGTGCTAGGAGTGCCCCCAGTGCTGTTGGAGTAGCTGATATGTAAAGTAGCAATGGTTGATCTGGAATTGGTGGCATCAAAACTGGCGGGTTCAAAAGATAGTCTTTGAGCGCCTGAAAAGCCTGTTGACAGTTCTCATCCCATTTGAACTTGATGTTTTTGTATAGCAGGTGCTGGAAAGAGTTACACTTATCTGCAAGTTGTGCTATGAATCTTCGTATGGATTGGAGTCTCCCTTGTAAAGATCGAAGTTGACTGATATTCTTGGGTGGCGGCATGTCCAAAATAGCCTTGACCTTTGCTGGATCAGCCTCTATTCCTCTTTTAGACACAATGAATCCTAGGAGCTTCCCGGAGGTTACTCCAAAGACACATTTCTTAGGATTTAATCTTACCTTGTACTTTTCCAACCGATCAAAAGCGACTAAAAGTATGTCCAAGTGTGTATTTCTGTCTATTGATTTAACCAAAAGATCGTCAACATAATCTTCCACGATTATGTGCATGAGATCATGGAAGATAGTAGTCATAGCTCGTTGATACGTGGCACCTGCATTTTTCAGCCCAAAGGGCATGACATTCCAGCAGAAGGTTCCCCATGGACAAGTAAATGATGTTTTATGTTGATCTTCGGGTGCTATCCTGATTTGATTATATCCAGAAAATCCGTCCATTAAGGATAACATCTCATGGCCTGCTGTGAGATCAACAATTAAATCAATGTTTGGTAATGGGAAATCGTCCTTTGGACAAGCCTTGTTGATATCCCTGAAGTCTGTACATATTCGGATGCTGCGATCTGGTTTGCTAACAGGTACTAAGTTGGAAATCCATTCGGGATAATCAATTGGGCGTATGAATCCGACATCCAGTAATTTCTCCAGCTCTGCCTTGACTAATAATGCCACTTGTGGATGCATTTTCCTCAATTTCTGCTTTACTGGTTTTGCCCCCGGTTTGACTGTTAAATGATGCATTACTAAATCGGGGTCTAGTCCAGGCATATCAGCATAAGACCATGCAAAGTTGACTTGTCGTTCCTTAAAGAAGCTTATGAATCTTGCTTTCTCGGCCTCTGTCAATGATTGAGCCAAAAATATGTTGTGTGGAACCTCTGCTGTACCAATGTTTGTCTTTATAGTCTCCTCTACCAACATGGATGATTTTTCCTCGTATGATGCTGGGAGAATGTCAAGCCTTCCATCTTCGGGTGCCTCAGAGAGGTTTTCACCCTCAGATACGTCCTTTCTTTTTACTTTTTTAGAGTCAGATAGCGCCACAGTGTGGTTTTCGCCATAAGACCCTTGTTTTGTTTTTATTTTCACATTTTTGCGACTAGAAGGCCCGACACCCTCACCAAAGTATGCCATGTTATTAAGCTCTATGGCGTATCCTGCTTTATGGTCTCCAAGAGGAAGATCATCGCGAATGCCAAGATAATCGACAATAGCCTCATCATTTTGAAATGTATCAAGCTGTGCTGGTCCATCCTGATCCCAGTTAATGAGTTGGGGGTGAACGAGGGGAAGGTCTTTAGTGTTTTTAGAGTCCGCAAGGCTAATAGTGAAGATGTGGTTATATTCAGGTATGTCCAGATAGTCATCGAGGTCGTCAATGGCACTCTCCTCATTAGTTTCGATCATGAGTGAGTCCAAATTATCATCACTAGTAGCACCCTCAGGGACAGGTGTCCTCATCCTATGTGATCTTGACCTAGGGCCTTGAAACGAAGCTTGTGCAGGATCCTTATGGGTTGGTTCTTGGCCAACTCTGAATTTTTTGTAAAATTCCTCCTCCTCTGTAGGTTCCTCTGGCTCTCTAAATGTCTCGTTGAGCTCATAGTCGCTGGAGGATTTGTCTGAACCCCATTCCCATTCGTTGGAATCTGTAGAATAGTCATCTTCTTGTTGAACTTCAGCCACTTTGACTCGCCATATCTGTTTTGTTCTTTTATTTTGAATCTTGGGATTTAGAAAACCAAGCCCCTTGGAGCGTTCCCTTCTTGTAGTTAGCTCAGGTTGTAAAGGCTCCATGACACCTTCTTTGCGTAGTCCAAGAGGACTTTTTCCATCATACCCGAATCTTTGCAGAATTTTGAAACCTTTGCCATAGTTCTCACAGGGTATTATAATTTGATCATGTGTATCCTCTTCAGCGTCCTTATATAGCATTTTATATAAATTTTCTTCCTCTAGTTCGCCCCATTTTTGAAAGACGGTAGGATCCCATTTGAGTAGCATGATGGAGATTTGCTTATTAGGATGTGGCCTCCCATATTCCTTGGGGGAGTTCATGACTTGTCGTAAGAACATTGTTTGATTCAGAGTGTATTCTCCCATGCCTTTGTCTTGAAACTTGGCTCTAAGTTCACCTTGTTTGGATGTCGAGGGCTTTAATGACTCAGGATCAATATATGCTGAAGAAGGAGTAGCCTCACGATTGCTGGGAATGATAGTCTCAGTATGTGATCTCAAGTTATTGCAATATATGAATGGATTTGGATCACCATTGACCGTTACCTCGACTCCATTATGAGGAAACTTAATGCATTGGTGGTATGTTGATGGGACTGCCCTCATTTCATGAATCCACAGACGTCCTAGCAATATGTTATACGTGAGGTCTAGATCCAGGACTTGACAAACCACGTCCTTTGTGACTGGCCCTATTCTTAGTGGTAAGATGACCGTGCCCTTGGACGAACGCTCTTCATCATCATAAGCCTTAATAGTGATTTGGTTTGTAGAATTCACAGCTTTGACAGAATATCCCAATTGTCTGATGGTGCTCAATGTACAAATATTAAGACCTGCTCCTCCATCTATCAGGACTCGTTTTATTCGGTGTTTATGTATGAAGGCTTCAACGTGTAAAGGTGCATTATGAGGCTGACTTATGGAGGCATCATCGGCTTCTGTGAATGTGAGGGAGTGTGGAACAGATAAGTATCCCACCATGGCTTGAAACTGGTCCACGTTCAGATCAGTAGGGACAGCAGTATCTCTCAAGGTTTTATCAAGGATAGCTTTATGTGCAGGAGATATACGTAAGAGCTCAAGAATAGAGATGAGTGTGGGTGTTTTCCCTAATTGCTCTACAAGGTCGTACTCAGGCTTGGTAGATGAAAGATTGGTATTCTTGGTAGAGGCACCTGGCAATGTGATCTTACCTCGACGGGTTGTAACATGACATTCAGAGGTAGATTCGGACGAAGATCCCACACCTTTTAGGACAATTTTGGGTCTTTGAGAAGGATTCTCAGGATTTTTGTTTTTGATAGTAATGGTAGAAATATGATTGTCCATTGAGATGTGATTAATAGTGGAATCATAATTGTAAGATGCTCTAGTGTAATTGGCTTGATCATCTGTGACTTTGCCTTTTCCCTTGTCATGTTTTGGGAATGGTTCCTTAAACACCTCATGCTCTTGGTTAGATGAATGTCCCTCAATCTCAATATCTCCTCTGTCAATGAGATCTTGTACAATGTTTTTCAATCGATGGCAATTACTTGTCTTATGACCCTTGCTCTTATGAAATTCGCAAAATTCATCATCATTCCACCAATTCGGTTTTACCTTTGGTTCATATGGAGGAAAATCTGGGACCGTGATCACTTTGTTTGCTACAAGCTTTTTGAATACTGATTCAAGTGGTTCTCCCAATGGAGTATACTTCCTTCGTGGTTTAGCAGTCGTTTGATTGTTCACTTGATTGTTGGTAGAACTTGATCCAGAAAAGACGACCTTGGGTCTCACTATGTTGGCATCAACAACACCATCATTAACTGTGTTCTTGTTCTTGTTCCAAAATTTTGGTTTGTCCTTTCCTTTGAAGTCCTCTTTGTTTTCTTTGAATAGTTTGATAACTCCTTGTTCAATTAAGACTCTTTCTGTTGCTAGGCCCTTTTCAATGACATCCTTGAATGTAGACAAACAAGCTTTTCTGAGATCATAGCCAATAGCCTTGTTAACATTTTGTGTGAACATCTCCACCATTTGTTTTTGCAGAATTTCGCAAGAGCATCTGCTAGCTAGGTTTCTCCATCTCTGTAAGAATGTTGCGAAAGATTCTCCTTCCTTTTGTTTCGTATTGCACAAGGTAGTAACTGAGACATCTGTTTCAATGTTGTAAGAGAAATGCTGAATGAATGCCTCTGCTAAGTCGCCCCATGACTTAATACCGGGAGGTAATTGAGAAAACCATTCCATAGCTTGGTCACCTAAGCTCTGTGGGAACAACCTCATCAAGTATGTTTCTTCTGCCGCTACCTCAATGCAAGCTGTGAAGAATTGTCTTATATGTGCCTTGGGGTCTCCTCTCCCTCTATATTTGTCAAATTTTGGTGTTACAAAGTGCGGAGGAAATGGAGGCATTGGAATGCTCTTATCAAAGGGATAAGGGCATATATCTCTCATAGTGTATGTAGGTTTGGATGTACTCATGTCCTCCACTTTCTTTTGTAGATCTCTAATTTGTTGTTCCAAATTATTTTTGGGAGGAGATTGATTTCTTGTAGCATACCCAATGTTTGTAACACCCATTTGAGGAGGAACTTGTTGCATGTATGGATGATACTGATCGTAGACATGTCCATATGGAGGTCTGTATTGTTGCGACATGTATGGAGCACTTGGCATAACTTCTTGTTGAGGGACCCCATATCTGTTTTGTGTATATAAACCATATTCAATAGGCCTTTCATTTTCCATTGTGTTGCCCCCAATTTTGACATGAGGTCTCCTTGTGTCAAAATTTTGAGGATGTCCTTGAGTATCCACTTGTCTTGATTGACCCATATCTTGAGCATGTGTTGGAGCATAAGGCCTCCATGATGGTCTTTGAATGTAAGTATCATATGTTTGAGCTTGTGTATGTGGGATTGCCGGTTTTTGAAGCAAAACTGATGGTGACTCCGGCATCATATTATTTGGTCCTCCACTATTTGGTCTCCTTTGATCCATGTTATGTTGAGTTTGTTGTGAAGGTCTACTTTCCATAAGTTGAGATAAGTCAAAATCATGCGGTATTTTGGCTCCACTTTGTGCCATCATGTTTAGAAAGTATTGACGATCTCTCCTCATTATCTCTTCAACCAATCTATTGAATTGAGGATCCATTATAGATTCTTGTATGTCTGCTGATAGTATTGAAGAATTGTCCACTGTGTCATTGTGTGTAGCATTGTGTATAGTGTTTGTGCTTTCCACATTTGGATTGTGTCTATAAACATTCATGTCTGGTAATGTAGTGTGCTCGGGATTGTAGAATAGATCATTGTCATACTCATAAGAACTCATGTTTGCGGATTCTTGAGCTTCTTTAGCTATTCTCCTAGATTTTTGAAGGCGGGTTTCAACCATGAACTAGGTGTTTGACCAATATGTGAGAGACTAGATGAAAATTATGAAAAGAGTATGGAAGACCAAGAGTTGTATGGAGTGTAAATGAATCTTGAGGTGTACTTGCAATGTCCAAAGTGTAAGACCAAGTATGTAAGTAGTAGAGTAGGTGTGACTTCCAAAGAGAGGATAGTTTCTCTTGATGAGGTAAGCTGACCTTGACTCTAAGTAAGACCAAATGAGACCCAAAGGTAAGAAACCTTGATGAGGGACCACTTAGCAAAGTGTAGTAGTATGTAGTGTGTTGACCACGTATGATGAGGACAAGCAAGTGACCTTTTGACTCAAGTTTAGACAAGTATGAATGTAAAATGAGGTATGAAACAATGATGGACTGTGTAAGACCTTAGAACAGGCTGAATGCTAGATTAAACCTGAAGAGACAACCTAGGAAGCTCAAGTATGCCGAAACTGATTTTCTTTGTTTGCTTGACTGTTAAAATTTTCTTGCAATTTTAAACACAGACGCGACTGTATCCTTCACAGACGCGGTTTCCTGACACAGACGCTACTCTGTTAAACACAGACGTGATTCTGAGATTTTCCTGTAGATGTTTGCTGGGACTGTAACAATTTTTTTTTTGCAATTGTGGACATAGACGCGCCTGTATACTTCACAGACGCGATTCCCAGACACAGACGTGTCTCTGTTCGACACAGACGCTGATAAAAACACAGACGCTATTCTGCCCTTCACAGACGCGTTTATCCGACACAGACGCGGTTTGAACAGACACAGACGCGTTTCTGTAACCTTAGTGCAATCTTTCTTATCTGTGAATTTGTTTTGCTGTGACCAAATCTGATTGTTCAACTGTTTTTCGTGACAAGAGGACACAATGTTGATGACTCAATGTTTGCAGACTGTTTAGACTCCAAAAAGTGTGTTGCTTGATGTAAAAAGTTTTTTGCATACACTTGAAGACACAAAAGACACAATGTTTTGCTGTTTTGTTTTTGAGTGTTTGAATGTTTAGCATAAGACAAGCACAAATCTTAGGGCTGGCCAAGACAATAGTTGTTGATCCCACATAGGGTTTTACCCCCGAGGCTACGCTATTCAGAGCGGATACTTAGATGCTTGACCTCACTGGCTCCACCCTCGGCACTCACTTCTCGGGTCAGCCAAGCATCAGTCCCCATGAAAACTCCCCATGGCGAACTTTGTATCTCTACTAAGAACCATGAGGTCCGACCTCCTGCTTCAACAACTAGAAGGATTTGGGCATCTAAAACAAAGAGGTGCTAGTAAGGGCATCCGCTCGTGTGGCCATACATGCGGCACTTTCAGCTCTGTAAATACAGAAGGCTCCCAGCCGGTAGGGGTTACGCCCTACAAATGATCAAATAAATTTGATCAAACGGGTTTATGGGGAGACATAGTGTCGGTATGAACTAATCAGCACACGTTATTCATAGTTTTCACCATGAATACATTTGATTATAGTGGTTCGGATGAGGTGGGTTTTCCTCGCTACCACTTGGGTCGTTCTCTTCTCACTAGTAGTCCTAATGACCACACGGGAAGACAGGCCCTCTAAAGAGTAAACAAAAAGAGCCTATTGCTCAAGACACAAAAGACAATGATTCAATTTTAGTGCACCAATTGAAGTGTTTGCTAAGCTATGAAAACAAGGCACACAATAAAAATTACAAAACCCTAGCTAAGGCCCTGCAACAAAATTGTTAGTAGTTTGGGTTGTTTCAAATGATAACCCCTTCCTGCAAGCACACAAGTTAGGTAAATTTTAGAAAACCCAAAAAGACTTTGTGAAAAGGGGCCTTCAACAAAAACGTATTTGCCTCCAAAGCAAGCTGCACAAACCAGGTTAGCTAGATCTGCAAAGGTTAGCCGAAAATAAACCAAATCTGAAACCCTAAATACAAAATCCGAAAACCCGAATCAAAGGAACTTGAAAAATTTGCAAAACAGAAAGCACAGACGCCTTTATACCAGACACAGACGCGTCTGAACTACACAGACGCGGTTCTGTAGTTCACAGACGCGATCAAAGGTCACAGACGCGACTCCCGAACACAGACGCGATAAGAGCAGTCACAGACGCGATTAAAATTCTCAGACGCGATTCCAGAAACCTGCAAAAATAAAAATCTGGCAAAAACACAGGCGCGATTCACGATATCACAGACGCTTCTGAAACACAAAAACGCGATCCAAACACTCGCAGACGCGGGAAAAAAAAAAAACCTAAAATGTCGTCGAAATCGTCCGATCTGCAACTTCAAAAATGCAAAATCTACAACAAAAATGTTAAATGCAAAGGGACAAGAGTCCCACCGGGCGTGCCAAAATGTATATGGTGAAAATGGATAACAATAAACAACAATATTGAAAGGCTAAATGAATTCAACCACTAAACCCTAGCCTAACAATGAACAAAGATCCACCATAACATATGAAGATTACCTAAGACAATGCAAATAACTCCAAATCACAAAGATTATACCATCACATGTCCAATAGGGTTTTGATCTCCATTCTTCCTATCTCCATTGATCTTGCTTGATATACTTGCTCTCAGATTTTTATATGCACAAGAGCTCAATAAAGAACGGAATGTGGTTGCAAGTGGAATTGTAGTGTAGCCAAGTTGCATGAAAGATCATTAGCATGTATTATTAGTCATTAGGGTTTGACAATGAAGAAAGCATCTCCTTAAATAGAAGACACAATAAGAAATGGAGGGTTAAGATTGAGAGGTGTAAAAAGAGAGGTCGGCTAGGATTAGAGGGTAGGTAAAAGAAATAATAAAATAATGAAAGGGGTAGGTAGTGTAGGAAATAAGAGATGAATGACATGTGTCATGTGTAGAAAAAGATAATGAATTAATTAAATAAATAAAGATTTATTTAATTAATAGAAGAAGTAGGACAATTAAATAAATAAAATATTTATTTAATTTAGGAAAAGGATAATTTAAATAAATAAATGTATTTATTTAAATGAGAAATAAGGCTAGAAGAGGATAAATGAATTAATTAAATAAATAAAGATTTATTTAATTAATAGAAGAATTAGGCTTAGATAATTAAATAAATAAAATATTTATTTAATTAGACATGACAATTTTGGGTGTCTACAAACCCCAATGGGGGACATTACAACTTTGGAAATACAAAGAATTTATCTTGCTTTGTTGGCCTTCCTTGAAATAAATGTGCATATAAATACAACTCCCTCTCTCATTTAAAAGGTCTACATCTTAAGAATTCTTTCAACCATTTTGAATAAGCAATTCAAATTATTCAAGAACAAATTGTTGGTAATGTGTCAAACATGTTGTTTTCATTGATGTCAACTTGATTGTGTTTTCATTGGTGTCAACTTGAGGCCAACTTGATGACCTATTATGAGTGTATAGAGATTTTTTGTTAAGATATAATTGATATTGTTGAAGAGGTTTAGAAATTATGTGAGTTGAGAGAGATATGAGAGAGATGGTTCAACACAAATGGTGAAATGATATTAGCATGATTGGAGATATGAAAGATAGTACAAAAGATAAACATTTGTATTCATGATAGTAAGACAATCTTGATGTATGAGTCAAACAGTGTATTTTCCTAAGTCTATGACTCTATATTTTAGTCCACATTCCTTTGCCATGTATGACTTGGCCTTGCAGTTTTGGAGATAATTTTTCAATCACTAAGGAGCTATTTCCTGGATTTGCATGTTATAATATCATCTACAACAAAATTTATGTTTAACTATTCTTCGAATTTTGTTAGAACAATGTAATATGTCTCAAATGCTTATTAGAATGCTCTGCACTCCTCTAAATGAATAGATATGCTTGTGTAGACTTGGATATGTGATTAGTAAGGTATAATGCTTCATCCATATGATTTTTAGATGACATCATGCATTGCAGTACAATATTCTATGTGTTAATGTATCACAGTCAGACTGGGATGCCTTGTTTATATCAGTTCAATGAGTTTTTAATTTTGCGCTATCTCTTAATGATCAATTTCTACAGGAGATGGTTGTAGGGATGTTGTATATGATCTAAATTGTTTACATATTGGTTTGCATGTTGTTTTTGGTTTCTCCCTAGTGGTGCAAAGATGAACAATTAGCAATCTTGGTGGTATTGCTATTGTTTGGGCCAATAGCATTGGTTCCTCCATTTGTGGTTAATCCTAACCTATCTTATTTGCTTTTTGGAGGATGTCATGTGATGTGTTTAGTTTCATCTATGATTTGGGTTGACCCGCAATCTATTTTATTTTATGATACATGTGTTTGAAGACGACCTATATTGTATCATATGTTTCATTGAAAGGTATTTTTGGAGCCAAATTAATTGGTGTTTGAGGTGTTGTGGAGGATATATAAAGAAGGATATATATTTTATGAAGTGAATTAGTAGTGAGAGATAGAGTAATGTGCATAAAAGGGGTCTGCCACATCCACACAAGTTAGATGCATTCTTTATAGCAGTTCATGTTCAGTTTCTCTTGTGTAATCTTCATGTATGTTACTAGCAAATAGTGTATCTCCTCAACAAGTCCATTTATCATTATATCTTTCTCAACAAGTCCATCAGGGAGCAGTAAGATTCCTTAGGCGATGATCCTTTAAACAAACATTGTAACTTGTTTATTTATATTATGAGATAGCTCTCACCATGGTTTTTCCCTCATTGGGTTTTCCACGTAAAAATCTTGGTGTTCTTGTGTGGTGCATGTTTTGTTTTTTATTCTCTTTTGATAAATCAAATTTAATGTTTAAATTGCAAATAGATGTTTAAGTTTTAGTTAATTTTGATTCACCCCCTCTCTCAACATCCAAGCATGTTCAATAATTGGTATTAGAGCAAGGTTCCTTAGATAACAATCTAAACACTGAGGCAAGTCTTGCATTTGAAAACATGAGGACTAAAGTGATGGCTAAAGATATAATCTATCTTGAATCATATCTAGAGGCAGTGGATCCTGAAGGTTAGGACATTGATCTTAATGATTGTGAAGTAGACTTGAAGGATAACTTTGGTCCGCTCTTAAGGACATGGATATTGCAAGGGTAGAGTGTGAAGAATACAAGATCATATCTAATGTGGAAAAAAAAAGATTGTCAAGCCGAAAGATAAGATTGAAAGAAGTAAAGAATGTGAAGATAAGCTCAAAAAGGCAGAAGATGAATATTCAAAATGAAAGTTAAGATTACAAAAAGCAAATAATTTGAAAACAAACTCAAGAAGATAGAAGATGACATAGTTAGCCTAAAGATTTAAGTTGAAGAAGGCAAGGAGATTATTGATTGTTTAGAGTCCAAGATTCATGATAAATCTACTGAATGCACCAAACTTGAGGAAGAGATTATCACTCTAGGATAAGATTTGGAAAATGAAAAAGAGTTTTAAACAAAAGTCTAAAACTCAAAGGTGTCAGTGACATCCTTGATGAGATACTCAATTGTAAGAAAACACAAAGAGATAAGGGTGGTCTTGGTTTTGGAAAGGGAGAAATTTCTAAGGATGAAGGCAGAATGGGAAGGGAAAAGAAAAGTCACCTAATGAATCCAAGAAGATGGAAGGAAAGAAGAGGAATTTCACACATCTAGAACAAGAAGACCTTCAAAAAGCTAGCTTCTAATCAATCAAATCAAACTAGGTACTCTCAAATTTTCAATGGTAATTATTATTGATGCTCTGCAAAAAGGATTAGAAAATTTGTTCGATGGCAACACACACAAGAGCACAAGAAACAAATGTTAGTGTTAGCAACAAAAGATTCTCCTAAACAAGCATATCAAGAGAGATATTAAGCATGAAATAGAAAGCATACAAACATAGAATAGATAAAATATACTCCTCCAAATGCTAATCAAGATGCTCGTAGTTGCTCATCCCTTGTTCCTCTCCTCTCCAAGTTCCACATGAGTGTAGCTCTCAACTTTTAGCACTAGCCATGGATGCCATATGGAGATTCAAGATGGTTGAAAAATGATAAACAAATGCTATGCAAGTGTAGATAGTGATGCTATGAAAAAACTCTATGCTAATACCAGTATAACAACAATACTCTATTTCTTCCTTCTTTGCTTGAGGAGAAGGGTTCTATTTATAGAAGAAATGGGGAAACGAAGGGTTAAGATTGAGAAATCTTAACAAGGGTTAGGATTGAAAGATATTCAATCCATGTGAGACTTTCAACCCAATCCCATGTTGACAAGTGTCACCATGAGGAGGCTTGAGAGGAGAGATAAGGAGCATTACATGCTTGAGGGGACATGATGGTTACCCTAGGGGGTTGGGTTAGGGTTAGGTTAATGGATATTCCTTTTATCCTAGGGATAAATGAATGTGCAAGGGTTAAATGGTTACCTTAGTCAAAGAAATAAATGCTTGGAAGAGACCCATGAGTCAAAAGGGTGGTTAAGTTAGAGGAAAGTCTCTAACCAAAGGTAAAAGGTGAGTTAACCATAAATGGTTATGTAAGAGCCTTTAATGGTTTGGAAGACTTTAGAGGTTAACCATTTGAAGACATAAAGCCTTTAATGGTTATTGAAGACTTTGGAGGTTTTTGAGAAGCAACTTCCTTTTATTTAGGAATGTGACAATGATTAGGATAGGATTAGGCTAATTAGAAGGAGTTAGAAGACTCTAGAAAGGATTTAGGCATGCAAGTGGATTTTGTAGGAGAATGCAAGTGGGATGAATTTTGGGATTTTCAATTCAAATAAAATCATTTATTTCAATTAAATGGTGTAATTTGCATTTGGATAGATATTTAAATAAATATTAATTTATTTAAATGTGAATGTGAATTTTGGATTTTATTTAAATAAATCTTAATTTATTTACATGAGAAAAAGGAAGATAAAGCATTAAATGCTTGAAGACTTTGAGGGAAACCATTAAAGGATTGAGAAGACTCTAGAAGGAAGTCATTAAGTTTGAAGACTTTAAGGGAAACCATTAAAGGCTTGAGAAGACTCTAGAAGGAAGCCATTAAGTTTGAAGACTTTAAGGGAAACCGTTAAAGGTTTTAATTGGGTGAGGATAAATAGGATTTTAAATAAATAATTTATTTATTTAAAGTAGTTGTGCAACTTGCATTTGTAGGAAAATGCAAGTGGGTGGAGGATAAAGGTGATTTAAATAAATGTTAATTTATTTAAATGTGAGAGATGTGATTTTGGGGGATTTAAATAAATAATGTGAGAAAAGATTTAATTAAACAAATATGATTTATTTATTTAATTAATGGTCTGAATTTGATTAAGTGAATTAAATCAAATAAATTGAATAATTTATTTAATTAATAAGAGAAGAGGATTAAGATGAATTAATTTAATTAATTATTGACTAGTGGGTTTTTAATCAAATAAATAGCAAATATTTATTTAATTAAAATGGACAGATTTATGTTACTACAATTATTCTTGTAATAAGATTGGTCATAAAGTTGTTGAATGCAAAAGAAAGACGAGTATGAGTTCATTTAGGCCTCCAAGATACAATTTTATGAATTCTCAATCATTTAATGGCCAACGTTATGCTTGCAATAAATTTGGTCATAAGGCTAATGAATGTAGAAGTAAGGTGATGAGGAAGAGTTCATGAATAAGAAGAATGCTTTAACTTATCAACCATTCTATGGTTACTACGACACATGCAACAAGTTTGTACATAGGGCTGCTAACTAGAGATCTAATTTCAGAAGTGGAAATGCTTTGTAGCATGGTATCACCTACTATAATTGCAATAAACTAGGACACATTGTTAGGTTTTGTAAGAGAAAGAGTGTAAGACTTGCTCCACAAAACAAGGTTGACCTATTTTAGCAAAAGAAGGAGATGGATAAAATTTGGAAGAAGGAAGAACTTGAAGTAAAGGATGGGTTTGTACCTCTAGATGGTGTAGATGGATCTTCCAGAAACTAAATGAAAGTGTTAATTCAAGGGGAGTTGTAATTGAAAACTTTTGTATCCCCTATGAAGCAAAAGATGTTGAAATCTTTAGCATACTGATTAATGGTGACATGTATATGATTGGCTAGTGATATTCTGATGTTTGGTCAATTTTTTGGAGCACTCTCTTTGCATAGGTTTGTTGAATGCTTATGGAGCCTTGATATCGTAGAACAATATAAAGCTAACAAAAACCTAAGTGCATTCAATGGGAAGATGCTAGGGTGGATGAGAAGGATAGATAAGAGACACTTGATCAAATTTGATCTCATTTTATGCATTCAAGAGAGCTCAAGTGTTGAAGAGAAGAAGAAAGAGTTGAAAGTTATTGTGTGTCAACCCTAATGACTATATTTCCAGGTATTTTTTAGTTTTCTTGCAAAACCCTAAGTTTCAAAAGCTTAATCATGACTACACCTAGGGTAATTGAATTGTGGGGAAGCCAAGGCTTAAATTTAGGAAGCATATTTACAAATCTATTGAGACTAGAAAGGATGGATCATTTTCCCATGTGTTGATTTTAGTCTAATAATCTTGTCGTTAAGGTCAAAAGAATATGTAGTGAAGGAAGGGATCAGTATCTAGATGGGTCAACCTGATAGAGAGAAACAGAGATGTCTTTGAGACGCTATGATGTTGACTGACATAGTGTAGTTGTGCACCTTTGGGAAAAATAAACAAATCATGTGCAGAAGGAGCTGACTATGCAAATTACCATCTTGGTTCTTTATCCCACATTGTTGGTATAGCAAAACTATTATTTATATAACCTGGCGTGTAGTTAGTAAGTGACAAATAGCTCACATGGTTTTGTCGCTCGATTTGGATTGTGCTCGATGCAAGTTGTATCAACAAGACAATATTATGGAAGCTCATTTAGGAGACACTATGCTTTCAATATGAGTGGATCTCAGTCTCAATGCGAATGTCTCATTGATCAAGAGTGTGGAGTGGGCTTCGAAGTGACATCCTCATGTCTCTTTGATCATTGTTTTGACAAGGGCTATCGGTAAGGGATGTGTTATTAATAAGAGATATAAACTTCTCTCTTCAATATAATGTTGTCACACTGATATTGTAAGTGACAAGTTGTGTAGGACCCACAAATTTGATATCAATAAGACTACACTATTTCAAGGAGACTCTTTTTGAGTCACACTGATCTTGTGATATCTCTTCGATCGATTGCTAAGCTTGAAGTGTTGATGAAGATTAAATGCATGTTGATGAGACATGAACTCATCGAAGAGAGACCTTTTCATGTCTCTCAGTTATAGTTGGAGAACTTAGTTAAAAGGATAAGAGAAATGTGAAGTAGAGTGTCAACAAGAAACTTTCCAAGTCTCTCCGATGTGACATACATAAGAAGATCCAGGGAGATTAAGAAAGCTATGAAATGATGTGGCACATAGAACCACCACGATGGCAACAATGACGAAATATTTTGGTCAAGCCACTATGATCAATGGTCCATATTTAAAGCTCTAAAGTAACTTGTTTAAGCACAATAAGAGTGCATTTTAGGAACTTGCAGAGGTCAATGTAGACCACCATATGTTGAAAGAAATTGGATAGATTGTGATAAGTTATGAAGAAGTATGAATTCAATGAGTTGTGATGATATGAATAGAATACAAACCTACTTAATGAATGATCCCTATTTCAAGCATAGGAAGATGTATAGATCATGTTGCATGAGAAGCAAATGACTTTTTGTATGATGCAATGCCTACCAAAATACCCTAGAGAAATGATCTAAAATCTACTAACGAATGGAGATTAAAAAAAAAATTTAAATATCCACTAATGCAACATTACTATCAGCATACATCGATGCAACATCAACTATTCACAAGAATACATGAATCAATATGAAAATAACCATAGTACCATATTACGCAAGCGAAATAATCATCTAGTCATTAACATGTCTCTATATAAATTTATACAAAGTATCCATTCCCTAGGGTATCTCAACATCATTACTTGACAAAATCCTAACACATCATATAACCATCTTAGAACATCATATTCTATTATCCATCTATTCATTTACTTTCCATATAAATATAATAAATCCTTAACTCATTTGTATAACTTAGTCACATAACATACTCTTTAGATTCTTTTAGTAACTACCAAATCAATTACTTCTAATATACATTCTTTCATTCATCATAAAATCATCATAGTTTGTATAACCATTCTCTTCTATAAGACCAGATTATCCTTCAAGTTTCATTACATATATCTAAGATAAATAACTCATTTACCTAAGTAACATAATCCATTTCATCTGGACAACTTCCATCTCTTAAACAAGATCTACAACAACAACTAATATTCTTCCAACTTAATTTTCCATAAGATTATACATACAATTCCATCTTAAAATTTCAATATAATACAAATGCATATATATTAACTCTTTCTTATCCACATAGAATGCGTTATATAAAATTACATAATGAATACCCAATACATCAATGAATGTACAATAAGGACTACTCCTAAACTAATACCTCAAATTCCCTTTCAATTATATTTCCAAATACATGAAGATACATGTCTCAAGATTACATAATTTCTTTTACATATACAAACCATCATGACACATTATTTTCTAATCCAAATACATAGAAATCAACTCCAAAGAATATTCACATAATGAAGAGTCCAAGAATCCAATGCACACATGTTAGCATCCAAGAAGAATATCCCAATGGAAGAAGGCATCAAACCACCTGATTGTGGAACCAAATAGGAACCACGCCTCGTTCTAGGAGATGACATAAGGTTTCAACTCATACTCAAGACCTAAGCTAACACCTACCAACCATAGGATACAACATGACATCACAAGACTCTAATATAAGAATACAACAATCAAATCATAACACCTGGCTAAATCAAAACAACCAAACTCCCAGAGGCATAATCGGCAAATCAAGGCATATGGATAATGAGCACATGTAGGGAAAGAGTGTCATCACATGCTACCCTCACAAAGAAGGGGCCAAGATCACCCTAATAGATATGTGGAACCATATCAACCTTGAAGCCATTCAAGGGAGATCGGTTTACTTCTCCAATGGTCTTCCCAAGCTCATCTCGAGCATATGCTACTTCTAGGGCTATAAGGTGGGGCCACAAAACCAATTATTATCTTGTTTAGTGAATTCCTAAATACCCAAACCCACTAATCAATTATTAAGATTATCACTTGTAATTACAAGAAAACTCTTCATGTGGTTCCATAGGTCTAGACCCCCTTCTAGTGATCTAATGCTCATGACCTTGGTCCTACACATGCAAGAGGCCACTCTCCCAACCATGGACCATAACCATAGGGTAAAACATAAACAAAGAACATCTCAATAAAAACATGAAGCCCAACATGGAATGCATCCAAAAGTCACTACAAAACTAATACAATTGAATCACAAAGATAGCCTTCAACATACAACCAAGAGCCACTTAACAAGGATCAAGCCATAAGTTCATAATGCCAAAATGCAACAATAAAAAGAGCCTCAAGAATGTCAAATACACATAAATAAGGGTTATACATGAATCAAGTAACATATAATGATCCTCCATAGCGAGGCACAACATATCCTCTCGTTGGAGTTGAAATTAACCTTCGTCAACAACAAGGTATTCTCCTTCTTGTTGGAGTTATAATAGCATATTCTCACAATCCTCAACGGTAAGGCAATATCCCTCTTACTGGAGCCCAAATAACAATGAAACAATTCAAATTTGAGCAATACACAAAACCAAGAACCTCAAGGACATTACAACATGCCTCTGGTAAAAAGCCAAAATCATAAAAATTGATCATAACTAACAAAATTATCAAAAACCCACCAAAAGACAGAATCGTGCATTTGACCAATCTTTTAGCGCATATATAAAATCTTTTAGCACATTTGCTAAATCTTTTAGAGCATTCATTAAATCTTTCAGAGCATCTATTAAATCTTTTAGAGCATTTGTTAATTCTTTTAGAGCATCTGCTAATTCTTTTGGAGCATTTGTTAAATCTTTTAGGGCATTTGTTAATTCTTTTAGAGCATTTGTTAATTATTTTAGAGCATTTGTTAAATTATGTCGTACATTTGTTAAATAGAATAGCGCATTTGTTTTCTTAGCGCATATGCCCAGAAATAAAAACGGAAATAAAATTCTTGGCAAAGAACAAAAATCAACCCAACTTCCCATAAAAATGAAAACTATATAAAATGCATTTATCCCAGGGTTTCATATGCACATTTATATTTATCAAATATATGATAATTTCTCAAAATTGCTCCCACGGACAATCTGTTCGCAGACACGAGAAAACAATCTTTTAAATTAAAAACAATAGAAGGAAATAGATCTCCGACATGGTAAAATTGAAGTTATGGAAAATGGATCCGGAGAGCGCAATCAAACCAAAGTCCAGCCAATTCAAATCAAGCTTTTCCAATCTTCAACCATACAAAAATTTCTCCAAAAATCCAACAAGCTCCCAAGCGCAATCCAAATCCAAAACTAAAGCAAAATCCTTCAAGAAATTTCTCAAAAAACTCCCGAAAAAACCAACCTTCGTGAATGCACGGGAAGTCCAAAATATACAAAAATTAAACTCAAAACTTTATTAAAAGTCGACCAATCAGAAAAATCCCCAAAACAATATATTATACCAACCCTCACATAGTTCGAGGGAGATAATAAATAAATATATTATTTACCTACCTCCCTCCATTCGACCAATTAGATAAAAGGGAGGGTAGATTTATAATATTTCAGGTTAACCAGAGGGGGGTAAAAAGACAATTGATTAAACAATAGTTTACACACCCCATGATAAAGTATTAAATCAATAACCCACAATAAATATTAACCATGGATAATTAAATATTTATCCATTAATAAAATACCAATAAATAGCAATAATTATATAAAAATAACCATAAATAAACATTAATGATAGAAAATCAAGAAGACGTCATTAAAATAAATTAACTATAAAATCCAATAATCAACACTCAATTAAACTCAATTAAAATATAAGTAAATAAAAGCTAATTAACAATAAATAATAAAAATAAAAAATAAATAATAATCAAGCTCTAATTAAATAACAAATCAAATGTTAAATAAATTAAATCAATTAAACATTAAATAAATGATAGATCAAATAAATCAATTAATTATGAAATCTCAATAAATTAAATAATCATTTAAACATTAAATCATAAACCCACATAAAATAAGATAAACTTCAGAATCCAATAAATAAATAATACCAATAAATAAATAAATAGTCAAATAATATTAATATCTCAATCTAGCCACTTAATAAACTATGCAATAGAATCAATTATTAATTTAATTAAACAATCATACTCACAAGACCATATAACAAGGGTCCTAACAATCACAATGCGCCACAAGACAATACTAACATGATTCAATTGACAAGGTGACAACTTAAGCCTAGTGTGTGCGAGGGAAACATGTGCCATCTCCAACAACTTGCCATTGGGATAAAGACATACTCAAACCCATGAGACCAGGTGGAGTCGATGTCTGGTACCTGCAATCCTGCATCCACCACTAAACACAACACAATATATATATACAACACATATACATCGTAAATGGTTAGGCAAGTGATAGAGAATTGCAACGTCATGTCGTGCTCGCAATGAGTGATATGACATCGTCTCTAATCACAAAGACACTAGAAGATAATCACAACATCATTGCATCAACTCAGTCATCATAATCAAAGAGTAGGGTTATGTTGGCATTTCAATAAGGATATTGAGAAGGTTGTTGGAGATTATTGATCTAATTGAAGAAGGATGATTACTGTCTTAATAATATTATTTTGTCATTGATGTCAAGAAATTGATTTTTTGATTCAGCATGATGTTGCTGTATCTTGAGAATTATGTTTTGATGAGTATTAAGAGGTCGGTAAGTGACAGAAAGAATGTGATAATGAAGGGGAGAAATAAGTTATTCAATGGGCAACTATTATCGATTTAGACAATGATGAGATCATGTAGTTTTGATTGTTTTGATATCCTACATATGTTGTTGATTATAAGTTTAATACTGTATTATGTCACTAAGCAAAGAACCTAGCCGGTAAACCCTAAGGTTATCGATGTCGGTTAAAGAAGGCAGAATGTCTACCGAGTGAATTTTAGTATTAACCGAGTAACAACCGAGTTATAATAGATCGCATTGGATGAATAAAAGCATTATTTAATGAAGGATGCTGATGAGTTGGAGATGAATAAATGATTGGTATGTCACGCAAGAAGTTTGTTAAGAATCTACGACAATGGAAAATCAAGAGGAAGATCTACAGCACAAATTGAACCGCAATAACCTAGCACAAGTTCCAAGGAAGGAATGCAAGTTCCAAGGTGAGGTAAAACATTTTTCAAATCGAAGGATACATTGAACCTAGTCAAGTTTGATGATCTGATGGCTAAGATTGATCATTGGAAATGTGATCAAGGAGATTAAGTGGTTAGAAATTGTTTATAAATAAGGAATTATTGATGAACAATGTATGCAGGCAAATGTATGCACAATGATGCTACAATAATGTTTACCGAGCATAGAAGCTTGAAGATCTGATTGTAGAATAGATTGAGAAGCCTAGCAAGCCCAACAAGGGACAAGATAAGTCTTATGGCAAGATTGTTTTGAGCAAATAGAATCTGCTTTAGCATTTCAGATGTGAAGTTGCAGATATATTTTATTACTGTTATTTATTTTGTAAGTGATAGGAAATCTCTTAACCGAGTCGACTTAACAATCTTATCTTTAAATCCTCTAGCAAGGTAACATTCTAGTTGAGTGTTTGAAATCCTTTGACAAGGTCACTTCTAACAAAGTGCAAGATTCTAACAGATCTGAGGGAAATCCCTTAACTGGGTCACATCTAGCAATGTGTTTGTAATCTTTAACAAGATTTTCTTTTAACTGAGCATACTCTAGAAGAGTATATTTCTTAGTGGGTCCGAAATCCCACAGTGGTTTTTCCCTATTTGGGTTTCCACATTAAATCTGGTGTTATATGTGTTGTGATGTTATATGTTCATGAGTTTGAATGTTTTACAGTTTTGGCTATATATTCTGAAGTATAAGCTACTAAGGTTGAATCTGTTGAATATATTGAAGATTAAGTTTGTATGATTCACACCCCCCCCCCTCTCTCATCTTATTAACTATTGACATCAGAGCTTTATAGGTTAGCGTAATCATAAAGTCATCAAAATCCCATAAGAAATATGATCCATGATGAATAATGAGCACATATAAACCATCAAATATAGATCCATCATCACCCATTACAATCATGAAATAGGGTTAGTACATAACACGACACCATCGAATCATCATAAAGTAGACTAGGCTTGATCAATACAATCCTTTGATGCACAAAAGACAAGTTGAATCACGAAGGGGCACTACATATGATCTTTGACATGAGGTATGGTAAAAGTGGGTCTTGGCCGACTTTATGGATGTGAATATAAAGCATGCAAATAGAATGTAAATTGATACAAATGTTTATGATGTCGTGTTAAGAAAAAAGATCCAGAAGTTGTAGAGAAGTAGACGAGAGTGTGAGCAGATATTGTTTTATCAATCTGAACAACAAAGAAGAGAGAGTTGCAGAGCTGAATGGGTGTGAACCAAATTTATAAAGAGATGGAGCACAACTACAAAAGTTCATGTTAATTTATTTTCTCAACATTAAGTTTATTACTTCAATATTGTAGTCTTGTATGTTGTAATGAGATTGGTGTCCCAAATTCTGAGTAAGTTATTGTAAGGGGGTTGGTTATCCTTTGGATTGGTGTCCATGAAGTGTGGGATATTGGTGTCTCCTTAAGATTGGTGCCTTCAAATCAATTGTAATCAGTTGACACATTTTTGAGGTTGGATTTGAACAGTAGCTCCAAGGATCATTTTCTCACCGTGATTTTTCCCATCTCGAGTTTTCCACGTAAATCCTAGTGTTGTGTGTTGTGTAACAAATCTTCTCATTCTTTTGCATTATATGATTAGTTTCTCGTGAGTGATAAAAAGTGTAATTAAGAGATATAATGAAATAGACTGATTCACCCCCCCTCTTAGTATAATTGCGTTCAACTATTGGTATCAAAGCAAGGTTCCTTGGTACAAGCTTAACCACTCAAGGTAGATCTTGGTCTTGAACATATGGCTGATAATGAAGGAGCTTCATCTAACAAGGCACCACTATTCAATGGAATAAACTATGCTTTTTGGAAGATCGGAATGGTATCCTACATTTCCTACTCTTGGATTTGATATTGGTAGTTAGTTGTGACTAGGTATTCACCCCCTATGAATTCTCCATTTACTCCAAATGAGAAAAAAGAATATGTGAACAATGCAAAAGCAAAGAATTCCCACAAAAAATTTCAAGGTAATGCACTATAAATTGTAAAGGATATTTGGGACAAACTTCACAATATCCATGAATATGATGACATAGTTAAGCAAGCAAAATTACAAACTTATAGACTTAGTTTGAGGGATTGAAGATGAGGGAAGAAGAATGAATTGTGGAATATTTGCTCAGAGTGGATGAAGTTGTCAATTCTATCAGAGGATTTGGTGAAGAGGTTAAAGATGTTGTGATCATGAACAAGGTGTTAAGATCCCTACCCTCTAGGTATGACTCAAAAGTCTCTGCTATTGTAGAATCTAAGGACCTAGATAATTTTTTTATGGATGAATTGCTTGTATCTCTTTCTGCATATGAAATGAGGATAAGGAAAAGGTGATACATCAAAGAGAGAAGTTGCATTTATGACTACTAAGGTAGAAGATTCAAACATTGACCATGAAGAGGCAAACTTTGTAAGGAGATTAAGAAGAGGATCAAGTAAGTACAAAGGAAAACTACCATTCAAATATTTTGAATGTGGTAAAGTAGGACTTTATTCATCCCAATGTAGAAACAAAAAGGAAAATGAAAATCAATCAAAAATTCCTAAGTACAAGAAAGGAAAGAACCAAAAGAGTCTATATTCCAAAGAAGATCGTGGTACCTTAGATGTTGAAAGTAATGCTAAAGATACCACAAAACCTTGAAACAAAGATTATTTATTCATGGAAATTGCTAAGATTGAGACTGAAAAGAATGATAATGAATCTATCGGATCTTATGAAGAATAATATGTTGAGGTCGATTTGGAAGGAGAGCTCATCT
The DNA here is from genome assembly GCF_030272615.1 of Cryptomeria japonica. Lineage (NCBI taxonomy): Eukaryota > Viridiplantae > Streptophyta > Pinopsida > Cupressales > Cupressaceae > Cryptomeria > Cryptomeria japonica. The sequence goes on along the minus strand of NC_081413.1, from coordinate 609,110,975 downwards.
TTGCCTTGAATGAACTAGACGATGTAAGAGTAAAGAATAAAAAATACAAAAAGAAGATTAAGGAATGTGAAGCACTAATCGTCAGTCTCAGAACTAAAATTGAAGAAGCAAAGAAGATAGAGGATGCTTTGACAGAAAAATTGTAGGCCAAAGAAAAAGAATGTGATTTACTTGAGGCTTGGATATTACGTCTAAAGAAATATGACAAAAGCATTGAAGCCTTGGATAACATGTTGAGTTAACAACAAAATTCTAATATTATGGCTGGGCTAGGTTGTGCGAAGGGACGACGTTCTAACACAACTATGACGGATAAGAAGAAAAGCAAAGACAAAATTAGTGATGTCTTTGTAAAATCTAAAGATAAAAGGAAATATGAAGAGAAGATCCAATCAATTGTAGAAAAGGAGGATATGATAGCTGACAAGAAATTTGAAAAAGGGGAAATTGAGGGATTCGTTGATGTTATATTTAAGAAGAGAAGATCCACAAGACCACCTCCTACCAGGCAACTAAAAGAATTCAGGTTCAATCACTCTCTTCTTGGCTACTATTTCTCTTGTAATAAGTTTGGTCATAAGGCAGTAGATTGTAGACTTAACATGAGAAGAAATACTTTCATGAGTCAAAATCCATTTGCACCTCTTGATGATTTCACTACAATATGTTATAAATGTAACAACCTTGGTCATATATCAAAATTTTGTAGAAGTGGCATTAAGTCTCCCAAACAAGATAAGAAAATGAATATTCATGAAAAGGAAGAAACTAAAAGGGAATGGAAAGTGAAGAAGGAAAAGCATAACGTAGAGGAGTCTCTTCTTGTCTAGATTGGCTTTCATGCACAAGATGAGAATGGTACATGGTATGTTGATAGCAGCTACTCAAATCATATGATAGGTGACAAGAATAAATTTCTCTCATTAAAAGAGACTTGTAAAGGAATGATAATATTTGGATCAAATGACACTACTACCATAGTTGGAAAAGGTTTAGTTAGTTTTGATAATGGAAGGACAACAATGCAAAAGGTCTTCTATGTTGAAGGACTCGGACATAATTTGCTTACTGTCAATCAAATGTGTGATAATAGATACAATGTGGTATTCCACAAGAAAGGATGTGATATCAAGAAAGATGGAAGAGTAAGTGTTGATGCACATAGAACTGATGGAAATTTGTACATACTTAATAAGCTCAAGGAAAGGAATGGATCCAAATGTCTCATGAGTCAAAAAGATGAAAGTTGGTTGTGGCATAAAAGGTTGGGACATATCAATTTTGACAGTCTTATCAAAATAAGTCCAAAGAAGGCTATAAGAGGTATGTCCGCTATCACAAAGCCATCTGATACTATATGTAAACATTGTCAAATTGGCAAGCAAACAAAAGTGAGCTTCAAGCCTAAAGAGAATTAAACTACAAGACCACTTGAGTTAGTACACACTGATTTATGTGTACCCATGAGAACAAAAGGCTAGTTTGGTGAAAGATATTTCATGTTGTTCATAGATGACTTCTCTAGAATGACTTGGGTGTGCTTCTTGAAAGAGAAATTAAAAGCATTTGAGAAATTCAAAACTTTTAAGCCTATGATTGAAAATGAGATGAACTTACAACTGAAATGTTTAAGGTCTAACAGAGGTGGAGAATTCACATTAGATGAATTTGAAGATTATTGTGAAAAACATGGTATGAAAAGACAATTTTATGCAGCTAGAACAACACAACAAAATGGTGTGGTTGAAAGGAAAAATAAGATAGTGCAAGAAATGGCAAGAACACTATTGAATAAGTTAAAATTAATAATAGATTTTGGAAGGATGTTCATACAACAGTTTACATTTCAAATAGAGTGCAACTGAGACCAAATTGCTCCAAAACTCCTTATGAGTTATGGTTAGGAAGGACAACTTCGGTTAGTCATTTTAGGGTATTTGGAAGTAAGTGTTACATAAAATTTGATGATGAAAATCTTGGTAAATTTGATGCTAGGTTAGATAAAAGATACTTTGTTGGATATTGCTCAAGAAGAAAAGCATATAAATGTTACAATATGAATTTGTATAGAATTGTGGAAAGCATACATGTAAAGCTTGATGAGGATTCACTTTGTACTCCAACAACCAAAGATGACTTAGGCAAACCTGAACCAATTCATACTGAGCCAGTAGTCGACGAACCAATAAGGAAAGGCACCTTCAAAAGTTATACAAAGAGACAATCTAGAAGAGCAAATTATTGGTGATAAAAATGTAGGTGTGTAGACAATGATAAAGATTACAATGAGGACACAAGAAGTTCAATCTAAAAATGATACTCAACCTGAAAGCTTTGCTTTAATTTCCTTGATTGAACCCAAGAAATTCACAAAAGAAAGTCAAGATAAGAATTAGGTTGATGCTATGCAAGAAGAACTCAATCAGATTGAGAAGAATGAAACATGGGAGGTTGTCCCTAGACCTAAGGACAAGAATGTAATTGGAACCAAAAGGGTATTCAAAAAAAAATTAAATAAAGAGAGTAAATTTCTTAGAAAGAAACCTAGACTTGTGTGAAAGGGTTATGCATGGGTTGAGGGCATAGACTTTGAAGAAACATTTGCACCTGTGGCACGTTTGGAAGCAATCATAATTTTTTTTGCATTCTTAGTCTACAAGAACTTCAAAATATATCAAATGGATGTCAAATAGTCATTTCTAAATGGTAATCTTGAAGAGGAGGTATATATTGAGCAACTAAAAGTTTGGTTGTCAGCAAAAGATCAAAATTGTGTATGTAGACTTAAGAAAGCATTGTATGGGTTGAAACAAGCTCCTAGAGCCTGGAATGGAAGATCGGATTCATACCTACAACAACAAGGGTTTAGAAAAGGTGTTGCAGACATTAATTTGTATATTAGATTTGAAGGAGATCATCCATTGATTGTGGTTGTGTATGTTGATGACATGATTTTTGGGGGGAGCAGTGATGAGATGTGTAAAGTGTTTGCTAAAGCTATTCAACATAAATTTGAAATTTCTATGTTAGGTGAGTTGTCATTCTTTTTTGGTTTTCAAATCACTCAAACTAACGAAGGTATTTTTATTTGTCAAACCAAGTATGTAAGGGAATGTTAAAGAAGTTTCAGATGGATACAATCCAGTCGTCACACTCATGGTGACAGGGTGTAAACTAAGCAAAGATGATGAATAACCATTGGCAGATCAAACAAGGTACAGATTAATGGTTGGAATCTGATTGTATCTAACTACTTCTAGGCCTGATATAATGCATGTTGTATGGATGGTTGCAAGCTTAATTTCAAGCTACTCCAAAGGAAACTCATGTGAAGGAAGTCACAAGGATATTCAAGTATCTACAACATACAAAAGACTTTGAATTATGGTGTTGTAAAGGCAAAGATTTTAGCTTACATAGCTATATAAATGTTGATTGGGTAGGGTGTGTTGATGATAGAAAAAGCACTAGTGGTGGTGCATTCTTTCTTGGCAACAAATTGGTTTCCTGGCACAACAAGAAACAAAACTGTGTGTCACTGTCAACTGTAAAGGCAAAATATCTTACCGTTGCTTCATACTACACTTAGTTATTATGGATGAAACAGACCTTCCAGGAAATGAAGGTAGAGTATGAAGAGCCCATACAAATTCTTTGTGACAATATTAGTGCTATTAATATATCAAATAATCTTGTGATGCATTCTCGAATGAAGCATATAGCTATCAAGCACCATTTTTTGAGGGAAAAGGTTGCAAATTAGGAAGTTCGACTAGAGTATGTGGCCACAAAGGACCAAGTTGTAGACATTTTTACAAAGCCACTTCTCAAGGAGATATTTGTGTTTCTACAACAGATTTTGGGGGTTTTACCCCTTTCTTCCTTATGAAATGTTCCTAAAAAGAGAGCTTCTACTCAGGGGGAGCATATGCAATTTTAGTTTGTCCATGAAGAAGAGTTTTAGTCCGCCCTTTCTCATTGATGAAAAAGGGGCATAGATTTGTTAGCTAACCATGGGATTATTGGAAGATATAGTGTACGAGGAAAGATCAAAAGGGGAGTGCATTGTATAGAACAGTAAGTGGTGAACAACGAGTTGAGTCTCACCATCAATGACAAAGGGAGAGATTATTGATATCAGAGTAATAATCTTGTCATTGATGTCAAAATGATATAACCTGAAGAAAGGGATCAGTATCAAGATGGGTCAACATGACAGAGAGAAACATAAATATCTTTGAAATGCCATGAGGTTGACTGACATGGTGTAGTTGTACACCTTCAGGAAGAATGGACAAATCATCTACAGAAGGAGAAGACTATGCAAAAGACTATCTTGGCTCTTTATCCCACATTATCAGTGTAGAAAAAAAATTAGTTAATTATATCACCCGACCTACTGTTAGTAAGTGAGCAATAGATCACATGGTTCTACCGCTCGATTTGGAGCGTGCTCGGTGCAAGTTGTATCGATGAGACAATGTTGTCGAAGCTCATCGAGGAGACATTATGCTTTTGATATGAGTGGATCTCGGTCTCCTTAATGTGAATGTCTAATCAATCAAGAGTGTGGAGTGGGTGTCAAGGTGATATGCTCATGTCTCTTTGATCATGATTTTGACAAGGGCCATTAGCAAGAGATGTGTTATCGATAAGCGATATAAACTTCTCTCTTCGATATGACGTTGTCACACCAATATGGTAAGTGACAAGTAGTGTAGGACCCACAAAAATGATATCGGTAAGACTATGCTATTTTGAGGAGACTCTTTTTGAGTCACATCGATCTTTTCATGTCTCTTCGATCAGTTGCTAAGCTCATAGTGTTGATGAAGGTTAAATGCATGTTGATGAGACATGACCTCATCAAAGAGAGACCTTTCAATTTCTCTCCAATATAGCTGGAGAACTCAATTAGAAGGCTAAGATAAATGTGAAGGAGACTGTCAACAAGAGAATTTCTAAGTCTCTCCAATGTGACATACAAAAGAAGATCCAAGGAGATCGAACAAGCTGTAAAATGATGTGGCGCATGGAACCACCACATTGGCAACAATGACCAAATCTTTTGGTCAAACCAAAATGATCAATGGTCCAAATTTAAAGATCTAAAGGAACTTGTTTTGGTGCAATAACAGTATATTCTGAGAATTTTCACAAGTTGATGTAGACCACCATTTGTTGAAAGAAATTGGACAAATTGTGATAAGTTACGAAGAAGCGTCAATTCAATGCATTGTGATGATATGAATAGAATGGACACTGACTTAATGAATGATCTCTATTGAAAGCATAGAAAGATGTACAAATCATGTTGCATGGTTATGAAGGAAATGAATTTTTGTATGATCTTTGATGAGGTATGGTAAAATTGGGTCTTGGCCGACTTTATGGAGGTGAATATAGAGCATACAAATAGAATGTAAACTGATACAGATGTCTATGGTGTTGTGTTAAGAAAAAATATCCAGAAGTTGTAGAGAAGCAGAACAGAGTGTGAGAAGATATTGTTTTATCAATATAAACAACAGAGAAGGGAGAGTTGCATAGTTGAATGGGTGTGAATCAAATTTTTAAAGAGACAAAGCACGACTAAAGAGGTTCATGTTAAGTCATTTTCTTTGCATTAATTTTATTACTTCAAGATTGTAGTCTTGTAGGTTCTAAAAAGATTGGTGTCCCAAATTCTAAGTTATGGTAACGGGATTGGTGCTCTTTTGGATTGGTGTCCATAAAGTGTGGGAGATTGGTATCACTCAAAGGTTGTGCGTTCAAATCAATTGTAATCAATTGTAATCAATTGAAACATTTGTGAGGCCGGATTTGGATAGTATCTCCAAGTAGCATTTTCTCACCATGGTTTTTCCCATCTTGGGTTTTCCATGTAAATCCCAGTGTTGTGTGTTGTGTTATTGATCTTCACATCCTTTTGCATTATATGGTTAGTTTCTTGTGAGTGATAAAAAGTGGAGTTAGGAGATTTAATGACACATATTGATTCACCCCTCCTCTTAGCATAATTGTGTTCAACACCATGCTCCCATCAAGATGATCACATTGAAGATGTCTGCATTTACATTCATTCACCCTTGAATGAACACAATCACATGAATATAGAAGAGTTTTGGAATAATTAGTTTCTTGATGATAATTTCATGCTTAAATCAAAGTATGCCAATGTTGAGGCAAAGCATTTGGATGTCTGGAAGGGTTTTTTGATGTTTCATGAAGAAGAATGGATGCAATTTGTTTCAAGTTGGATTCGTGAGGAGTTTGTTTGTCTTGATCAACCCTATAAGATCATAAAAGAAGCCATCACATAAGTTACTAGGGTGTGTTCTACTAGATATGTTCTTGCATTGAATTCAGTGAAGAATGATGAGGACATAAGACTTATCGGAGCCAAGTTTGATAAGAGAACACTTACTGTGAATGACATCACTAACCTAGGGGTTAGGTATGTTACTATGGGAATTTCATATAATATTTATTTCACCAACAGGGAAGGATCTACTATGACCATTGCAATCCATACGTTGTATCTATAATGGTGAAGAAAGGAAAAGACTTTGATCTTTATGAACTTTTGAGGTAGATACGATGGACAAATTGCACTGGACAAAGGAGACTAGATACAAATTTTACTATGGCTCTCTTATTATTTGTCTAATGTTCTATTTCATGAAGGAATTGCCTAGCTTAAATAATATGGTCTGTAGAAGATATATTATGGTAGCTTTCTATATTAGACAACATATGCATAGATTTCCAAATAGTAATACATGTGATGGAATGTGTTGGGGATTCTTCAAGACCCTCAAAAATAAAATGCAATTGAGGTATAAGATACCATCATAGGTTGTGAAGGTATATAAGGAGGTTATTACTTTTATGGTGGATGAAGATAATTGTTACATGGAGGCATTTGAACCTAAGATTGCAAGGATACCTAAATTTCCTTGTGAGGTCTTTGGACTTGAATGGATGGCATATGCTGACATCTTGGTCAATAAACCTAAGGATCCCAATTTTGAGAGATTTGGGGCATATGAAGAGATAACAAGCAAGTCAATGAAGAAGAATGTAGAGGAGGGATTTGAAAAGATCAAAGCACAACTGGAGAAGAAGTTAGGTATTCCATCTAAGAGTACACTTGATGCATTGCAAGCTCCCACTGATAGTCCACAATATCCACAGGGAGTTAGAAGAGCTAGTAGGTCTGCCACTACTACACCTCCTAAGCCTTCTGGACCAACTCAAACACCTCCTAGTAGAAGAAGAGTTACTACTGAGGTATTGGTACAAACGAATACTCTTGTAGAGAAGAATAAACAAAGAACAAAGCAACAGGATAAAAGAGAAAAGATTAAATTGGTGAATATGGATGACAATGGTGAAGAAGAATAAGGAGAAGAAGAAAATGAATCTTTTTATTAAAAAGAAGATAGAAGAGAACATGAGAAGGAGAGGAAGAAGGAAATACAAAAGGAAAAGAAAACTTAATAGGTAAAGAGAAGAAAACTACGAAGGAAGCTTCAACACATGAGCATCTACATCTTGAGGCTACTATTAATGAAATTGCGTAATATGGAGCATTAAAAGAAACAATATAATTGTATGATGAGTCACCTCCTAACGACAAGACCACAATTGAGAAGGACATTGTGATGTATATTATGGGTTATAATCTAAGTCTTAGTGAAATCATTAACCAACTAGTAGCAAGCCTTGCAAATATACTGGGTGCTAAAAGGAAAGAAGTAGTATTAGAGGAAGCTAAGATGAGGAAACAAGCACTGGACAAAGTTAGAGCATCTATTACTCATAAAGAAATAGTTAAATTATCACATATGCAAGCAAAATAATTCTAAACCAAACAAGGGTTGAATACACTAATGGGAAAGGACAAAGAAGAGATTGAAAGGATGCAAAGAGAAATAGAAGAAAAGACAACCAAATCCTTGAATAAATGAAGAACGTTGAAGTGGCTATTGAGGAACAAATTCCTCTAGATGATTTTGATTTGGAGGATATATTGGATGTGTCTACACTAGACATAGATGTGTCAGTATTTGAAGTTCACATGTCAAGGAAAAATTGAGCTAAGAAGGATGACAAGAAGAATGAGGAGACTACTCCTCTAGAGAACAAAGGTACAGGTGAACAAGGTGAAGTGTGTTGGCAATTGACACTCAATTGGTTGGTTTCAATATGTTTTCATTGATGGAAACATGGTAACTTGTTCCAACTTCATATTTTGGGTTAGTTGTGTACAAACGGGCACTTCACAGGCACTTCACCGGCACCGGTAGGTTGGATAGAATTATTTGGTTACCGACAATGTACGCCAACATGGTTTAGAATCAGGCTATCAATATTGGAGGCCGACATCATTTGGAGATCCGACATTGGCAATTGTTTTGATGTTCATGTATTTATGTTGTTGAGCCGACATGTATATTTGTAATGCCCCGCCAGGAACCCTAAAGGGAAAACCACACAAACTAACCAACTAAGGGTGAAACAATTTTATTTTTTTAAAAGCTTAAACCACATGAAGTGCTTTAATTACTACATTGCACATTTATTACACAAGTAGAAGTCAAATAATTCTTAAAGGGTTACCAACGAAGAATTATTTGAAAGGTTAAATCTTATTATTAAGGTTAATCCAATTATCCATCATAGGATACTCAAAAAAATACAATTACCATCATTACCTATTGAACACAAATAAATCATATTCATGTAACAAATTTCATCATTTGGAAGATTGAAAGTATTACAATATATTTCTTTTCAAGAAAGAATTTGCACATTGAATAAAGATAACTGATATAATAAACATCCAATAAAATAAGATTACATTAATCAACTATTACATGGCTTCCAATAATACATATAAAATTACATCTTTACCAATAGCCAAGGTAACATAATCCACTTATACAAATGACCATGAAGGTCTCAAAGGTACAAGAATCTCCAACATGAGATGATCCAAAAATCATGAACCACGGGAATATTTGTGAAGCCAATCCTCACATGAAGGCACGAACAAAAACATCCGATGGGAAGTGGCTCTAACCACCCAACTGTGTGATCCCAAAATGGAACCACCCCACCATGCTAGGAGATAGCAGAAGACCCTCAAGCAAGCACAAGTAAAACATGCTCGACAATACAAGTGTGACTCCATAATACTCCAGGTGAACTCAACATCACAATACACTAGTGACCTTAAGTAGAGAGTTTCATCGCATAGCTTGTGATGATTACCCTAGTTAGGCCTCCATAGGTCCCAGCCCCCAACCTGGTTATCCTGGTAACCTTTCCCAAACCCCTGGTTCCATCGAAGACTCATGCGAACCCTACCAGCCCTTTGTGAAGACAAGGTGGTCAATTTGTCATTCTAGGCCTTCCCATTGCATCTATATGAGCACTCAACCATGTGCAGGGTACAATATCTTACTGAATGTTTAGAGCTACCCACCCCCTAATCAATTATTAGGTTATCACTTATTAACTCACTTTTGAGGGGTTATCTAGCCATCCACTTTGGGCACTGCCCCCACTCAAAAGTCACTCTCCCATAGGACACTATACAATCACGGTCTCTCTACGAGAACCCTATGGCGATAATGACAACCATATAACCACGACAAAACACAGGTGACGAAAACACAATCTTACTAACCCTTGGTTAAGCATATGGAGCATAACACAACATGGTTTATATCAACAAGGTTATAAGGACAACACCTGTTCAAGATGGTACACCAACCACTACAACATGACAACTAAACATTTACAAGAATTGCAATGAAATCACGCTCTTTGCTAAGAAATACCAAATTCACTAAAGACCATAATTCAAACAATCTTCTGAAAATAATAAAATCGTTATATACTTGTTGTCATGCTCTGTGAAGTGTACCTGTACCTGCAAACACAATGCACTCAATAAATCATTACAAGCAATGGTTAATAAATTGAAACAGTGAAAGACAAAACCATAGCTAATTGACTTATTGCCTCCTAGTAAATGCGAGTATGAAAAATGCTCTCATATCTGATTATGCAAATTCCAGTGACTTGACTACACTTAGATGGAGGATTTGAATGATGAAAATGCATGGTCTAGCAAGAATAGCATGATTAAGCTATATGAGTTCATGATTGATCTAGAAAATGAACTAAGATTAAGATGCAATTAAGCTAAGATTAAGCATGATAACATTGCTAAGAATGATAAGCTAGAAGCTAGATGCCTATAGTAACAATGCATAAGATGAGAATGAGATGGGATCAAATGATATGCAAAAATCATATGAAATTGGGACATGAAATTAGGGACCCATATTGCTCCAAAATGAGGTATATTTATAGTATTTTCCAAGGCTAGGGGTGATGTGGCAAGAATCAATGGTCAAGATTGATTTGAAGATATCAATGGTTAAATTGGAGGAGAATGGCAAAGGGGGTTGGATTAAAGGGAACATTTGTCATCTCTATGGTGACAAGTGTCAAGAGGCTTCTAGAAGGGTCTGGATGAAAGGGAACACTTAGTGACAAGTGTCACAAAGGTTCTAGAAGAGGTTGGATAGTCATCATTAATTTGATTAATGACAAGCTAAGAGTCTCCAAAGACCTGAAGTTGTTTAATGTTCCATTCTACAACCATTTTGATACCTGTTACCAATGCTTCATACTCTGCTATATTGTTTGTATAGGGAAAGCTTAATTTGTATGCTTTCGGGATTGTATGCCCTTGTGGTGTGATAAATAGAATACCGGCTCCTGATCTATGTTGTGTATATGAACCATCAAAGTATCGTTGCCATGCTTTTGTTGTAACTGATAGGATATCAACATCGGGAAACTCAATCTGTAGAGGATGATTATCTTGAAGTGGTGTTTCTGCTAGTTGATCTATGATTACTTGTCCTTTGATAGATTTTCTGTCAACATATTTGATATTAAACTTGCTTAGAATAATGATCCATTTTGCTAGTCATCCTGTCAATGTGGCTTTGTTGAGCAAATACTTCAGAGGATCGATTTTAGCTATCAACTTGATGGAGTGAGATAGTAGATAGTGTCATAGTTTTTGAGAAGCAAAAACTACTGCCAAGCATGGTTTTTCTATTGACGAATAGTTGACCTCATATCCCACTAGTATTCTACTGATGTAATAGATGGCTTATTCTTTTCCTTCCTTATCCTCTTGTGCGAGCAAAACTCCCAATGATGCTTTAGTAGTTGATACATAGAGTAATAATGGTTTTCCTGGAATTGGTGACATTAGAACAGGTGGTTGCATGAGATATGCCTTGATCTTGTTGAATGCTTCTTCACATTGATGGTCCCATTTGAAATTAACATGTTTGTGCAATAGGTGAGTAAATGGTTGACATTTATTTGCTAATTGAGCAACAAATCTTTCGATTGACTGGAGTCTTCCTTGTAGTGATCTTAGTTGACTAATATTCTTGGGAGATGCCATTTCCATGATTGCTTTAACCTTAGCTGGATCTACTTCGATTCCTCTTGCTGAAACAATGTATCCCAACAGCTTTCCTAAAGTAACACCAAAAGCACATTTCTTAGGATTTAGCCTTAGCTTGTATTGTTCTAGCCTGTCAAAGATCTTTTCCAGTATCTTTATATGTTCTTCTCTAGTGTATGATTTAGCTAATATGTCATCCACGTAAACTTCCATGAATGTATGCATCATGTCATGAAATATAGTTGTCATAGCTCTTTGATATGTAGCACCTACGTTCTTTAATCCAAAAGCCATGATGTTCTAGCAGAAAGTACCCCATGGACATGTGAAAGCTGTCTTTTCTTGATCTTCGAGTGTTATTTTGATCTGATTGTATCTGAAGAAACCATCCATTAGAGAAAACATGGAGTGTCCTGTAGTTAAATCTACAATGATGTTGATGTTAGGCAAAGGAAAGTCATCCTTTGGACATGCGTTATTAAGATCTCTGAAGTCTGTGCATATTCTGATGCTTTTATCTGGTTTTGAAATAGGAACGATGTTGGATACCCATTGAGGATATGCTACAGGTCTGATGAATCCTACATCCAGTAATTTCTTTAGTTCTGCCTTGACTAGAAGAGCAATATGCAGATGCATTTTCCTTAATTTTTGTTTAATTGGTTTGGCTCCTGGATTAACATTCAAGTGATGCATAATAAGCTCTAGATCTAAACATGGCATGTCTAAATAGGACCAGGCAAAATTGATTTGCCGTCATTTGAAGAATTCCACATATTATTGCATTTCTACCTCTGATAAAGATGTTGTTGGATGAAGAATCTTTGGTTGCTCTGTTGTGCCAATGTTAACTGCCTCTGTTGGTTCAATCAAAATGGATGATCTTTCTTGATAGTTCTCAGGTAAAGTGTCAAATCTCCCATCTTTCAGCGCCCTTAGGATGTTTTCACCGTTAGATGCATCCTTTATTTTTACTTTTTCTTGGTCTAATGTTGCCAAGAAATGTTTTTTAGCATTAGACCTGATATTCTTTTCTTTATTTTCACTTTTGCGACTAGGAGATTTGGCACCCACTTGACTGGAAGATGCGTTGCTGAAATTCCTGGTGAGAGTTGTTATAGGTTCAATTGCATTAAGATATACAAATATGGCATGGTCATTTGGAAAGGTATCAATGGTAGTATGTCCTTCATCTTCCCAATCAATAAGCTCGGGATGGATTAGAGGTAGGGGATCTTCAGGTTGGTATGTTTCAAGGGTTCTGAGGGTCATGATGGATGTATCAAAGTTTTCAATAAGTGTGTCGATGTCTAGAATGGTACTCTCATTAGAATGATCTCCCATAAGAATTTCCTGATCATCCTCGGTTAAGTCCAAGTTAGCCAAATGTGATTCTAATTCAAGTGAACTAGTTCCTGACGTTTGTCCTGCATACGTGTGAACTATATCGACTTCTATATCTCCTTCAAAGCATTTTTCCTCAACTAATTCTTCAAAGTGATAGGAATCCCATTCGCATTCATTAGAATTTGTGTCACTTGCAGCTTGTAGTCTACAGATTTGGTCATATAGCATTTCTTCCGCTTTTTTGGCTATACTTTTCCTTCTTTCATATTCAACCTCTTCAAGACTGAGATTGAGTTTTGTCAACTTTTCTATGAGTTCTCCTGAACTTATATTATCTTCTTTCTTGTTTTGATTGAGATTTAATGTTGCTTGAGAGATGTTTTTAGTTTGTTTCTCTTGTTGATTTGAAGCTTGTTTCTTTTGCCATTTTGTGTTTGCTTGTGCTTGTTGCTTAACTGATTTTTCTTCCCTTTTAATTGCCAATTGTTCTTGTCTGTTTTCATATTCCTCTTGTTGTTGACTAAAAGATGTGTCTTCTGGTATAGTGACTTGTCCATACCCTAAGCCTGCTTTGTCTGTAGTCTGTTGAGTATGAGGCTGAATAGGTTCTGAGATACCTTCCTTTCTTTTTCCTATAGGGCCTATCCTAGTGTATCCCATCCTTCGAAGAATGTTGAATCCTTTTCCATATTTTTCCGTAGGTATTATGACATTGTTGACCTTTTGTTGAACTTATTCATCTTTGTATAGCCATTACAATACATCTTTGTCTTTTGTTTCCTCTGATAAGGTTCCAACACTAATGAATGCTCCATCAAATATCAGAAGATGTTTCACAGTTGGTTGTTGTTTAGAGCTTGATGGTTTTCCCAAGGATTTAGGAGAAAGTGGTAATTGTGATATTGAGTATTCTTCATTCCCTCGATCTCTTAGCTACATTTGTTTTTCCATACTTGATAGAATAGAGGCGAATGATTTTCCTTGGATTGTGTGCTCGAAGATGTTACCTCCCTGTTATGTGGAACAATTACGTCTTGATCCATTTTTAGATTGCTGCAATATTGGAATGGATTTGCATCTGCAGATATTGTGATTTCTTGTCCTTCGTAGGGAAATTTTACATATTGATGATAGGTTGATGGGACAGCTTGCAAGTCATGTATCCATGGTCTCCCTAGGAGCACATTATATGATAGGTCCAAGTCTAGAACTTGGAATGTTGTGTCTTTTTGTAGAGGTCCCACTTTGATTGGTAGTATCACAATTCCCTTGGAGGAATGTTCTTCTTCATCATAGGCTTTTATAGTGATCCTTTTCCGTACATCCAGTGCATCTTCTGAATATCCTAAGGCACGAACAAGACTTAATGAGCAAATATTTTGGCCAGCTCCACCATCTATTAGAACATGTTTGACTCACATTTTGTGAATGAGGACTTCAATATGCAAGGGAGCATTGTGAGGGTGTTGCAGGGACATGTCATCTTCGTTAGTGAATGATAAGCAATGAGGGGTTGTGAGGTGTCCCACCATGGTTTGGAATTGATCAATATCAAGATCTTTGGATACTGTGGTATCTACTAATGCTCGTTCAAGAATTTCCTTGTGTGCGGGTGAAAGTTTTAAAAGTTCCAAGATTGATATTTGAACAGGTGTTTTCTGCAATTGTTCCACTAGATTGTATTGTTTTTCTGTAGTGGATGATGTGTTTGTTGTAGGACCCGACAAAACAACTTTGGCTTTGCTTCTTGTGATAGCCTGAGAATGTTCTTGATTTTGTTTTTCTTTAACTGCAATCACATTCACCACATTGTCATATGTATGAGTGTAATTTACCTTTGCTTTACCCTTACCATTGTTTGTTGTTGATGACTCACCTTTCTCATAGTTTGGAAGCAGAGTTTTAAAGGTAGTATGAGATTCATTTGTTGTATGTCCATCCATAGTTATTACACCATTATCAATCATGTCTTGTATGATATGTTTCAACTTTTGGCAATTATCTATGAGATGTCCCTTGTTTCGATGGAAATCGCAATATTGATTATCATTCCACCAATTTGGTTTGATTTGAGGTTCGTAGTTCCTTTCTTCTGGTAAATTGATCATTTTGTTTGTGAGAAGTGTCTTTAATGCCAATCCAAGGGGTTCACCAATGTTTGTGAATTGTCTTCGAAAGAAAGTCTTGATAGTTGGTCTTTGGTGATTGTTGTTTTGTTGTGTTGCTGCCGAGTGAGTAGATAAATTGAAAACCGGTTGCTTTGGTTTCACATTGTTGTTATCTACTATTCCATAGTTGACGACATTTAGATTTCTATTCCAAAACTTTGTCTTGTCATTGTGATTGTTGTTATTGTTGTTGTTAGGAGGATGGACTCCTTCTTTGTATATTTTCAACTCACCCTTCTTTATCATGGCCTATTCCATTCTGATTCCATTATCAACCATTTTTCCAAAGCTTTGATTTATTTGCATTTTTAAGTAATAGCTCATTTCATCATTTAAGTTTTCAATGAATATATCCATTTTTTCATACTCTGGCACTATACAAGGATACCGCGATGCTAGGCATCTCCATCGTTGTAAGAATGTCATGAAGGGTTCTCCACTTTTTTGTTTAGTGTTACATAGATCTAGCATTGTTACTTCATGTTGTAGGATTATTGTGAAACAAACTTATCCACCAACTTTGAAAATGATTTGATTCCTGGTGTAAGTTTGGAGAACCATTCCATAGCTAGTCTAGTTAAGCTTTTCAGAAATAGTCTCATTAAGTAGGTATCCTCATGTGAAAACTCCATACTCATTGTGCAACTTTCTCTTATATGATCTTGAGGGTCAATGCTTCCATCATATTTTTTGTATCTTAGGGTTTCAAAACCTATAGGAAATGGTATCATGTTTAGATTTATGTCGAAAGGATAAGGACAAATTTCTTGAAGTGAGTATCGTCTAACATTTCCTCTTTGCATCTCTTGGATTTGAGTTTGCATTGCTTGCAGTTGTTGTGTGAGAGTCATGATAGGATTATCAACATGATTTGTTCTTACATGACCATGATTTTGCATTCTAGGAGGATTGGTATCTCCTCTTGTTTCATCTCTAGCTCTTCTTGTATCCTCATTAAATTGAATATTATTTAGGATTTCTACTTCATCTCTTCTAGGTATGTCGGTTTCTTCATTGGTCCTGGTGGTATTGGGAACTGATGTGTCATTCATGCAGAGACCAAATATGTCCTCATATTGTTCGTTATTAGGGGGAGGTTCATTTTTCTTTTGTGTCAATTTATTCACATCAAAATCTTGGGGAAGTGTAGCACTTGATTTGGCTAGCATTAGAAATTATTTTTCTTTTTCTTCCTCCAACAATCTCTGCATAAATTTTTCGAATTGGGGATGTTTCTTGATGTCTTTGATGTTTTGTTTTGTTATTTATCCTTCAACATGTATTTCATCTTCATGTTCCATGATTATATGTTCTTTGATTGTTTCCATTGTTTTGATTTCAGTCTCTGCAATCCTTCGTTTCTAAGCTCTAGTTAGAACGGGCATACACGTATGTTATTTTGCTTAGGATTCGATTGTCCAAAAGGTTTTTTTGGGTAAGGGATCAATAGTCAATTTCAAGGCAATAAAGTGATATGACACTAAAAGAGAATTCAAGTGTTAAAAAGTTTGCAAGTTTTTCAATCTTTGGTTTAGGAGTGCAATGGTGATGATTTGATAAGGACTAGGTCCAATAGGAATGATATATCGTACGATGTGGGACAAGGTTATCCTGACCAAATGTTTCAGTTTTGTGATAAAGGATGATTGATCCTGATGAGAAACTATGTTTGAGTGATCAGTTTATCAAACAGGGTGATAATGCACTTTGAGATGTTTAGATTTTGAACTTGTTGGGGGTGAGAACTTGAAAATCTTGAGGTGTTTATCTTCTAGATTCTGATTTTGACAGATGAAAACTTGACCAAGCAAACCAAGATGACAATCTAAGCATAGTCTGACAGATAACAAGTGTTTATGTTTATTGCAAATATATCAGGCAGAAATGACAAATCTAAAACAGGCATGCAGGACACAGCTCTGGACTGACAAATGCAGAGTTTCGTATGACATAAGATTCAGCTTAGGACAACACAAGATATGAGTCTGTACGACAAAGCATAGTTTTCATGTAAAAAGCAAAGGCTCGTACGACACACTTTTATTAACTATACAACAAAACAACTGACTCGTACGACACAGGATAGCAGATAGTATGACAAATGATTTTATGCAAGAAGGCTCAAACATCAGAGATTATGACTCGTACGATAGATAACCAGATAGAGATAAAAATGTTTGTTTGGTTGAATTTTTGATAACTGAAGTTTAATGTTTTGCTTATGTCTTCTAGTTTTTAGATGTCTGATTTGTCGATTTAGGGATGAATACACAACAAACACATGATGTGATAAATAACTCCAATCAAGCTAAACCCTAAGGAAGTTGGCTGAGAATGAAAACCTTTGCTTGCTGACTTAGGTACACACCCAATAGCTAATCAGAATACGGTCGTTGAGTCTCATGCAATGGATTCTCAATGTCATATTATCTGAATCCAAACGCTAATGAGGGCATGATATGACAAGTGTCTTGGGAGAGTTACTATCTCTCTTGCACAAAGATTATCACCCTTTCGGAGGTGAATCAGGTAGCTTCTATTTTAATCGACACTAGTAAGGGATTCGTTCAACACGTCGGGGTATAAACTCAATTAAGAGGTCTCCCAGCCTTGAAAACCAAAGTTTGATATACCCGAAGGTGCAAAGGAGAGCTATTCCCGAGCATTGTCGTTGCTTTGATTTTCATCAAAAACACATTTATTTTATAGTGGGTTGGATTACTTGGTGTTAGCTGTTCCCACTTAGGTTGTTCCCCTCTCACCGACCTTAAGGGCTAAGAGTTAATAACTCCTTAGGAGGGCAGGCCTGCTAAAGAGATGCACTAATGAAAGTAAAAGGATGAGTCTAGCTTTCTGATCACCTAAGAAAGGTGAGAGCATACTCACCTATCATCAAAGACATGAAATACATGGTTCTTCATTTTTAGCCCAAAATCAAGTGTGCCTAGAAATTTAAATGAATACACCAAGTTTAGTTGAATTCATAGGCAACCTGCAATAAATCCGTTAGTAGTCATGATTGTATTTTGAATTATGTCTTTGACAAGCGTATCTTTGTAAATCATCCTACAGAAAAGAGTTAGGCTGCCAAAAATCTCACAGACAAAACAACATTAGCATTGGTGATCCGAACTACAAAATTTTCAAAAAAAACTATATGAAATTTTATCCTAACTTCAAATAGGCATAACTTTTTGCTCGGGACTTGAAATTATGAGCCCTTTAACTCGTTGGAAAGGTCTCCAAGAGTTGTAGATGAGATTTTGAAATACCATGCCTAGCCAGCCTCTTTCGCCACTTTCAAGGGGTAAAAATGCCCAGAAGGCCTTCAAAAATGCAAATTACCAACGTATAGACAAACTTGAAAATTCTAACTTGCAGTTTGTGGAAAAACACAGAGGCAGAGAGTCGTACGACACATATTTCTAGTTAGTATGATAGAACTTTAGATTTTGTGTAGTATCTAAAATAGGCTCGTACGCCACATGATCAGCCTAGTACGAGTAAAGAATTTGCAAGAAATAGACTCGTACGACACAAGATTATACCTCGTATGAATAAAGAATTTGCAACATAAAAGTTTGTACGATACATAATTATACCTAGTACGAGTCAGGATGAGGTGTCATCCTAGACTGAAAGGAAGTTTGTACAATCTGAAAAGGCAACTCGTACGAATATCTGAACCAGAGCCAAACAAAGATAAAGTTTGCTAAAGATTAAGACGCTGAAAATGATGATTTATGCCCCACGGTGGGTGCCAAAATGTCATGCTCTGTGAAGTGTACATGTACCTGCAAACACAATGCACTCAATAAATCATTGCAAGCAATGGTTAATAAATTGAAACAATGAAAGACAAAACCATAGCTAATCGACTTATTGCCTCCTAGTAAATGCAAGTATGAAAAATGCTCTTAGATCTGATTATGCAAATTCCAGTAACTTGACTACACTTAGGTGGACGATTTGAATGATAAAAATGCATGGTCTAGCAAGAATATCATGATTAAGCTATATGAGTTCATGATTGATCTAGAAAATGAAGTAAGATTAAAATGCAATTAAGCTAAGATTAAGCATTATAACATTGCTAAGAATGATAAGCTAGAAGCTAGATGCCTACAGTAACAATGCATAAGATGAGAATGAGATGGGATCAAATGATATGCAAAAATCATATGAAATTGGGACATGAAATTAGGGACCCATATTGCTCCAAAATGAGGTCTATTTATAGGATTTTCCAAGGCTAGGGGTGATGTGGCAAGAATCAATGGTCAAGATTGATCAAAAGATATCAATAGTTAAATTGGAGGAGGATGGCAAAGGGGGTTGGATTAAAGGGAACGTCTGTCATCTCTATGGTGACAAGTGTCAAGAGGCTTCTAGAAGGGTTTGGATGAAAGGAAACACTTAGTGACAAGTGTCACAAAGGTTCTAGAAGAGGTTGGATGAAAGGGGACATGGTGGTAGGTAGAATGGGTTAGGTTTAGGAGTGGTAGAAGTTAGGAGAATTTGAATTTAAAAATTCAAATAATATGAAAAGGATAATTAATCTCAACAACTCATAATTGATTTGTTTTAATTAATTAAAGGATTAGAAGAAATGAATTTGGATGGAGGGAATTAATTGATTTGAATTAATTAATTAAAGGGGTGAAATGAAATGAACCTATTTAATAAATCCTTAGATTTATTAATAAGTAGATGAAAAAGGGGAAATTTAATCAAATTGTTTAGTGAATTCAATTAAATTGGGAAGGGAGATTAATTAAATAATTGCTTATTTAATTAATTATCTTCAAACCATTTTTAGGTGTATACACTTGCAATTCAATATTTAAGATTTAAGAAAACACAACCACCCCTTTTAAGAAAATTTGAAGTTGTCATTAGTCTAATAAGGCTAGAATTTAAACTAACCTCAAATAACCAATTGTCCCCTTTTATTTTTTTTGAACAAGTAAAAAAAATCATAATAACTTAACGAAATAAAACATCCCACATTAAAATAATACATCTTTCACATAAGCATTATTTTATTTAATATCCCAAATAATACAATTTCTAAAAATAATAAAAATCACATTAAATATATATAATAATATAAATATATGTATATAATTATTTATTCATCGAATATATACTTATATACACATATCATATTATGTATATATACCACATCTAAATAATAACTTAAATTACGAAAAAATAATATATCCCAGTGTCGCCATGCGACAAAAATTCAGTCAATTAGCCCTAATTGACAAGTATTTAAGTCGCATTTCTCCTCCCATTTGGCATAAGTTCAAAAAGCATAAGACAAATACATGAGACCACACATTCAAGCATTCGAGAGAATTCTCAAGTCTCCCTTCAAGGCCAGGTATTGCATTCAAGTCAAGGATTCAACCATTGAAGAGGAGATTCATTCCAACATTCAATTCCACACAAGCAAATATACCTACATTCTATCTACAACCTCCCTTGAGGTGATTTACATTACAGTCTTTCATTTACATTTACTTGCAAGTACTTTCTTTCATCATTTGGTTAATTCCAAAACTGGGGTTTGACCTGAAGGCAAACCCCCAATCCCAACACACTTCCCTCTCTTTTTTGTGTGTAGGTTGTAGGTGTACACCTGTACTTTTGGATTCGGGCTCCATTTGTAGAGGCAGAAAAACCCTTTCATTTTGTAGATTTTTTGAACGACCGTGTACATTCCCGCCATGATATGGGCAACTTTTTCCCAAATTCGCAGGGCGACTTCATTTCGACATTATTGTCAGATCTAGGTGCACAACTTCATCCTATGCTTCAATCTTGAGTTACAATCAGATATTTGTCAGTTTTACACTTGATCATAAGTACGCAATTCAATCAATTCAAATATCAATCTCAGAAGAGGGGATTCACTTATCATCACTGAGAATTCAATCTCTTTCTCTAGAGGTTGAATCTAGTATTTTCCTCCCTCTTCCAATGTAATGTAAAAAGTGTTTGAAGAGAAATTTGAAGTGAAACTTTTATCTCTCCTCGAAGGGAAGAAAAGCTTTCCTCTTGATATCTCCATCATTCACCCTTTTTCCAACATCACATTTTGGTGAACCCAACATCTTACATGCTTTATTATGAAAATCATTGCATATTTTTCATTTACAAGTTTAATTTTCTGCAAAATTAGTGGTTAATTTATTCAAAACCCTAGTTTTTAAAATTGAAATTGAACTTGTGTTTTGCAAAAATTGCTTCTTATTGTCTTAGATCTGAAAATTGATTTGTTTATCAAATTCAATTTCTTCATTGCCTTGTTCGATTTGCAAATCAAATTCACAAAATTAAGAAGTTAATTGTCAAAACCCTAATTTTTAAAAATCATCTTAAAATTGTGCAAAAATTGAATTTCCATTTAATTTTCAGATTTATGATTGTTTTCAGACTAATCTTCTTTCCTACAATTCAAATTTTCAATTTCCCTCCTTTTTCAAAATACAAAATTTCAAAAATTAAGTGATTAGATCTTAAAACCCTAATTTTTAGATTTCATTGGATTTTGTTCAAATTTCAATCAATTGTATTCAAATTTAGATTCCTAAACATTTTTCAAGGTGTCCCTATCCATTAGGTATGACCCTTTTCAAATTTGCAAGTCAATTCCTCTCTTTCTTCAAAACCCTAATAGGGTCCTATTTCCACATTTGAACCTTCATTTTGCCTATCTCAGAATCATAAAAATCATCAATTTTTTCGGGTTAGCTTTAAAATCATCACAATATTCATCCCTGAAAATTTCAAAAAAAGTTGGTCGGACTATGTCCATTCCCACCACGGTCCTCGGCTTTTTCCCAAAATTTTGGGAGACTGTTATGACTGTATATAATAGCTTAAATCCAGAAGATTGGCTGATTTTGTTGATTTTTGATCCCTCCAACATCGAAAATATCTCAAAAATTCAACATTTTCAATTTCAAGAATTTTTTTAAAATTAAGAGGTTAATTATAATCTGCCCTGGTTTTAAAAATTATGATTTTAAAATTAAGTGGTATTCCCTTGGCCTTAATTTTAAAATTCCAATTTCGTTTCATTTTTGGAAATTCTGTCATCCTCTTCTTCCAACAAAGTTCAAATTGTCTAATTAATATTTTCTTAAATTTTGCATTAATCAATTTTGTAATGTTTGTTCCAAATTCAAAATTTCAACTTTCCCTCTAGTGCATGAGTTTCACCACTATTAGTCCTACCTACACTATCCCCGTTAGACGAAGCATTATAACTAAGGCCTCCCAAGGTTTAATTACTGAGGAGATGGAACATAATCTAGGCGACTTCTTTAATGAGGATAATGTTAATTCTTCCCATCCTAATTAGGTCCCTATCTATCCAATTGATGAAACTCATGATGAAGAAGAAGCTTTGACTAGAGTTTCCATAGATCAACTTTCAAAATTGGACAATCAATTTGATAACTTTCAACAATGGATGTCCCAAGAGTACCCGAATAGTGAAGCTCTTCCGTTAATTGAAGGCCTTAAACACATGATTCAAAGTGATAAGAATGGAATTGATATATTGTGTGGCATTGCTCATATTATTGATTCTAATGTCATGCCTATCACGAGTTGTGTTGAGAACTTAGGTTATTCACAACCTTCAAATCAAATCAATTCTTCTATTCCTTTGACCACTTCAATGGCTATTATTCATACTTTCACTTTAAACATCATGGCTACATCAACTCAAAATGTCACTCCTACAACCATTGGTCATGGGGGCAATCCCTCTTCTTCATTTAATCCTCCTTATTTACCTATGTCTTCCATAAGTATTCCTATTATCCCTCAACCAATCAATGTGACACAAGGGGGCAATTCGTTCAACAATTTTATTCCTCCTTTGAGTGTCCCATTTCCTACACAACCATCACCTATGCCTACTTATCATAATTTCCCACCACCTTATTCTCAATCCATGCCTTCCTTCAATAACATCACACCACCTTATCAATCAACCATGTCTAAAATCAATTCTTCTACTGAAGCAGCCATTAACAATCTTGCTCAAACTGTGTCTTCCTTACAACAACAAATTGCTTCTATGAGTCAATCCAAGTTTAGTGTGCCCACCTTTGATGTTGTGATCCCACTTTCTCTTGATATTGTTAAATTTGTGCCACCTAATCATGTGGAGGTCCCTCAATTAGAACTCTGTAATGGAAAGGGTGACCCTCTCACACATGTTAAAACATTTCAAACCTTGTGTACTGATTTTGCTCATGATCAAAGATTGCTTGCAAAATTATTTACAAGAACATTAAGAGATAAGGCTCTACAATGGTATTGATCTTTGCCTTCTTATTCCATCACTTCTTTTCAACAACTAGCAAATGCTTTCATCCAACAATTTCAAAATAACATTGGTCCCAAAATCACTTTGACTGATTTAATGCATTGTAAACAAGGTGTTAAAGAAAAAGTGACTGATTTCATTAGTAGATATAAGCATTTGTGTGCTCAAATTTTTTTCATGTACCTGATAATGATATTCAATGAATTTTCATTTCTAATTTGCAAAAATATATCAGGGAAAAGCTTCTTTTATTTGAGTTTACTTCCTTTCCGTAATTGTGCGGAACACTCCACAATGATCAACTAGCTGTGAGTCAAATGGAGCAATCTACTCCTATGGCTCCGAGTGATAAGGGGGAGAGTGTTCAACAACCATTTCCAAAGTTCAAACCAACAAAAAGCTTCATCAAGTTCAATTATACAATCAACACCAACAATGTGAATGCTACAACAGGTGTGAATGGTAAGGGGAATAATTTAGTAGCTCCTAATCAAAATCTTTAAAAAATTATTGATCCTTTGCCTTCTCATACCTCTAACGTGGTTGAGACTGATTATACTTCTTTCTCATCTGATGAATTCACTTCTATGGCTCCGAACTTGGTAAATATGGTAGAAAGACAAGGTACACCTAAGGATCCTTGCATTACATTTGACCCTAGTGAGACCATTAGAGCACCTGATGGCCCTTTATACATAGTTGCGAAGGTTAAGGATATCCCTTTCTACGATGCTCTTGTTGATCCTTCTTGCATGAATAACATAATCACTGAGGAGTATCTTTTCACTTTACGATTGCATAAACTACTATATGATACTTCTAAAGTAGTGGTGAAGTTATTTGATGGATTCTCTTGTCCTACTATTGGCTCTATCACCCTTCTTGTTGAAGTTCATACTAATTCCATGGATGTTGACTTTGTTATCATACCTTCTTTTGAGAAATTCCATGTGAAGTTGGGCTATCCTTGGCTATCTTCCATGAAGACTATTGCTTCTCCAATCCACAAGTGTCTAAAATTTCCTCAAAATGGAAAAATCACAACTGAGAACCATAGCTTATTTTGTCCATCCAAAAGAAGCCCTATTGTTCCTATTGATTTCTTTTGGCCTAAAAAATTTCAATCTCTTCTATCAAGGAATCATTCTCTTTTTCAATCTTATCAAAAATGGAAGAAAGATATGATCTTATCCTTAAGTCAACCTAGATCCCCAACACTTGACATTCCTATAATGATTGAAGATGAAGTTCTTCCCCTCATGGATAGAACTAATCTCCCTTCCAAGGAAGATCTTCAACCTATTCCTATGGATGTGACTATACCTTCTCCTAAGAAGAACAACAATATTCTTCCTAAGGTTAAACCCTTACCTCCTCCTCATGATGGACCTGGTCTTCTTCCTACGCCTAACATTCCTCCTTTATATGGCACATTTCCACCTTCTTCCTCTTATCAAGAGAAGAGGTATGCTTCTCCTCTTGTTCAACCTAAAATACCTCAACCTAAACCTTCAACTATCAAGGAGAGAAACATTCCTACTTTTTGAAGAGTTCCTCCTACTTCTCAGCCTTCCACTAAGACTCGACAAAATCATTGTGCGAGAGAACGTCGACGAAGATGTTTTGTTCGAGCTCGTGAAGTTGTCAATCAAAATAATCAATCCCCAACAATTGACATGATTCCCTTTTCTCCTAAGCAAGATGTTCAACCTACATCTCCAAATCATAAGTTGTATAAAAGATGTGATGGTTTTACTCCTGTTCATGTTCTTGCTCCTCTTTCTCTAAACTTTGACGAAGAAATGGGTGAAAATGTTATTCATGATGGAAATACAACTCCTAATGCTTCTGATAGTGAGTATGAATATGTTGATGTGGACAAGCATTTATCAACTGATTTTTCACAAACTCTATTCCTAGCTCCTAGAATCAAACAAAGTGACTTACCACATGAGCATAGTCCTTGTTTGGATCTTGTGATAGCTCCATTTGTTGCGCTCGATGTCACTCCTTTGGTATGTTGCTCACCTTCCTGAAACACTAATCAGCAAGATCAGGAGGCAAATGTTGGGCTAGATTAGCAATATTAGCACTGTAGATATTTTCTCTCTCTCTCTCGCTCTTTTGTGACCATTCTTTAATGTGTATCCTTGTTCTTCTATTGTTCCCTTAGTGTCTATTTGGGGACGATACAAAGCATTGAGATCTCTTTTCGTCACTTTCATGTTGACTCGAAAGACATGCTCTCTTCCCTTTCTTCTAAGGTAGTGTCCTTTGGGAAATGACAATTATTATATGCACATATACATATATGATATACATGAGTTATCATACAACATACTGACCTCGAGGAAAGTGAAACTACCCTGTACCTCATGCTTTGTGTTAATTATCCTTGGGTTTGTTCATCACTTGGGGGCTAAATCCTTGCAATAACGTGCTCCCTCTCTTCTCTCAATCATGGGTGTATCATACCTTAAATAAAATCACTCCCCATAAGGCATGCATGATCGCTTTAACGTGGGGGCATACGCTCCGCTCATATTTTCCATTTTGATACTTAAAATTATTTAGTGAACTTGGCTTTGCTTCATAATTTTGGGTATCTTTTTTGTGACTCATAGTAAGGGGAACCTCGCTACTTGCAGTCACAGTTTCCCCTTCTTGATATTCCCTTTTACTTTGTCAATCGATGTTGTAAGATCCTAAGTCCACCGAGGGCTTGGTGCATCTTGCCTCCTTGACGTGGTAGAAGTCTTTCAATCTTGTTTCCTTGTACTTTACTGACAGTATTGACATACGCTTATACTCCCGCTAAAGTGGGGGTTAAATGTAGTGTCATAAAATTGTAACCCTCACAATTTTCAAACACATTAGGGTCCTCATGCATGCGAACTGAATCCCTAATCCTGATTGGAGATCGAAGACTTGCTTGACACCTGAGAACTGCATCTTGCTTGCCCTCCGCACTACCTGAACTGCATCATGTCTTGCAAAAAAGGGAAAGACGAGGGCATGGCACCCCTATCCTCCTAGGATAGGGGCATGGTGCCCTATCCCCTACCCCATTTTGGGGCAGGATGCTTTTCAAATATGCTTTGGAGGTTGCACATTGAGCGGGAAGAATCCCCCAGTGTCAGCCTGCGACGGAAAATCAAACAATTAGCCCTAGTTGACAAGTATTTAAGTCACATTTCCCCTCCCATTTGGCATAAGTTCAATAAGAATACGACAGATACATGAGATCACGCATTCAAGCATTCAAGCAATGAGCATTCTCAAGTCTCCCTTCAAGGCTAGGTATCGCATTCAAGTCAATGATTCAACCATTGAAGAGGAGATTCATTCCAACATTCAATTCCACACAAGCAAATCTACCTACATTCTATCTACAACCTCCCTTGAGGTGATTTACATTACAGTCTTTCATTTACATTTACTTGCAAGTACATTCTTTCATCATTTGGTTAATTCCAAAATTGGGGTTTAACCTGAAGGCAAATCCCAACACCTTTCCTTCTATTTTCTGTGTGTAGGTTTTAAGATGTGCAGTTACACTTTTGGATTCAAGCTCCATTTGCAGAGGTGAAAAAACCCTTTTTGTTTTGTAGATTTTTTGGAGAACCATGTACATTCCCGCCACGATTTGGGCAACTTTTTCCCAAATTCGTAAGGCGATTTCGTTTCGACAGATTATTGCCATATCTAGGTGCACAACTTCATCCTATGCTTCTATCTTGAGTTATAATCAGATCTTTGTCACTTTTACACTTGATCATAAGTACGCAATTCAATCAATTCAAATCTCAATCTCAGAAGAGAGGATTTACTTATCATCACTCAGAATTCAATCTCTTTCTCTACAGGTTGAATCTAGTGTATTTTCCTCCCTCTTCCAATGTAATGTGGAAAAAGTGTTTGAAGAGAAATCTGAAGTGAAACTTTTATCTCTCCTCGAAGGGAAGAAAAACTTTCCTCTTGATATCTCTATCATTCACCCTTTTTCCAATGTCACAACAATGTATCTTCTTATTCAAGGATCATGGTTTCTTTGACTTTTGGGAGCTCATGATGTCGACTTTGAGTTCTTTGATTATGTGGGGGCCTTGTTTGATTATCATATAGAGGATGGTTTTATCATGATGTCATAGATATACTAGTTACACTTTCAATGAGAGCTTTTGATAGTGATAATGTGGCGGTGTAGGATTGGTTCTTGATTGCTTGTTTAGTGGGTTTTCTATATTGTTGGCTCAGAGATCTTGGTCTACTTGATGATATTGTCATTTCAGTTATATGTGTGTACGCCTGGATGATCTTCATTTAGGATATGGTTATCATGATGCTATGGAGAGCTCGGTATCATGATTTAGTGGGAGCTTGTGGTAGTGATGTGTATTCACCATTGGATGGTGGATGATCTTCTTAGCGTGTAGAGGTTGGAGGATGTCTTAGATATTGTTGCTACAAAATGTTCTCTTACATTTGCAGGTACACTAATAGGAGATGGTGATCTTCAATAAATTTGAGGATGTTGACATCTTTGAGGGCTCAAGGAGTCCTTGGTCGAGGTGTGATTTATGATTTCATTTGACACATTATCCTTCTTTGATAGGATGGTTGTTATTATGTCATGGTTTACTCTTGATTATCATATTACAATTTTGGCATGATTGTTGGAATACTTAAATAGACCACTTAGAGGGGGGTGAATCAGTGGTCAATACAACTTCAATAAATGATAATTAAATGTTCAAGACCAATAGCACTAAGACACATAGCATTCTATAAAACAAACAGTGATAAGGTATATATATAACAATCCACTAATCATAAGAACCATAGATGCACATCACATGACATAAATATTTGAGTGGAAAACCCTAGAAGGGTGAAAAAACCACTATTAAATTAAATTTTATCATGCCTCACTGGCCATAAACCTCACTGGTTATAAAATGCCTTACTGACCATAAACTTCACTGGTTACATTCAAGGCACCAACCCTAGGACTACCAACCCCTTACAAGTTTAAAAGCACCAAATCCACTTGTTTGTAGGAGCACCCACTCCCTACTAATCACACTTAGAAGATATCATTCAAAGTATAGAGGGTTACTCTATTTCAATACATATCATTTATTACATTACTTTTTTTGCAACGATGAATTGAACATTAATAATTTGCTTATAACTCCATTAGAAATAGAGAACAGTACTTTGTCATTCTATTTCTTATTCCACCATACCATCCTTCAATAGAGTTTCTCAAACAAAATCACCAAAAACCTCATTGCAACATATCTCTACAATAGTAAAATGTAATATATATATATATATATATATATATATATATATATATATATATATATATATATATATATATATATATATATATATATATATTCTGCAAAATTAAAATATTAGATTCTATTAAACATTCAAATAACCTGCAGAAAATTTGTTCTCTTTCAATGCACATTTCAACCATGACCATACACTAAAATACCATTTTATACTTATTTTCATCATCAATCCATCCTATCTCAAAAACGGTTGGCAGAACTCGATTGATTTGTTACACATGGGACTGGTATTGTAAGTAGTCGTTAACATTAAAAAAAAAACTTTATACCCATGCTTGTGAAAGATTGAATAAAAATCTTAGAAATAACTTAGAAGGTACTTTAAGGATTAACATGATTATCATTTGATAGGATGTGGTTCATTATAACAATAAAAGTTTCTCTCATGCATTTCTCTACTCCTATCGCCATGAAGCAAAACTTTCAGTACAAGTTTTTGTCACACATTTCTCTACTCATGTTGCCATGATGAAAGGAAGCAAAAATTTCATTGCAGAACTTTAATTACAAACTTTAACTATTCTTTCTGCATCAAAACTTAAAGGGAACATACAACGCTATAAACAATATGTCTTATCACTCGACAAACATATTTTAATTAATGCATTATGTCATCTTTAATGCTGACAAATTTTCAACACAACCTACCTCAAATATACTTGTGACTTAGTGGACATCCATAATTGTCTTAACCCAACATTAAGGCATAAACATCATCTTGGTTGAGATGCCATGCTTGATAATGAGAAGACATCTCTTATCGAAGCTATTATCATACAATACCATGAGAAACCAAAATCATTATGTGACACTATTTGACATCAATGTCAAACAGAATGCCAACAAACTACCCCTTTGGCATTAATGTCAATCATATATAGTAATTGTGCTCTTGCTCCCCCCATTTTCTTTACTGCAAACATTTGCAACATCAAGTAAGCTCAAGTATACAACTTTACAACTACTACAATCATGTGCTCTCAACAACATTAACATCATCAACTGCAATTCACACAAACCATGACTGCCAAACTACAACAAAATCAACATCATCAACTACAAGTCACACAAATAAACCACGTTTGGCAAAAAATTACTATCCTCATCTCCTCCTTTGAAATCAATGACAATGGGAAGAAACATGAGGTTTCAAGTAAAGAAAGATAACAAACATAAGCTCCCCCTAAAACCAAACCAATTTGTCCATGAACCAGTGAACAAAGTAACATAACCAACCTCTATCTCAACATTTCAAAGACCTCCTTTGCCAAGGGTTTAATGAAAATATCAACTACTTGGTCTATGGTAGAAACATAACTCATAGTAATTGAATTTGTGATAACTTTCTCTCTCAGAAAATGATATTTAATATCAATGTGCTTTGTTCTTGAGTGCTAAAAAATATTTTTAGAAATGTTGATTACACTGGTATTATCACACAAGATGGAAAATAGTTTAGAAACTTGTACCTTCATGTCTGAATGTGTTTGTACCATCCAAAGAACTTGTGTACAACATGAAGTGGTGGCTATATATTTTGCTTCTGCTATTGACAGAGACAGTGATTCTTGTTTTTTGATATTCCAACACACAAGTCTATCTCTCAAGAAGAAAGCAACACCACTAGTTCTCTTCTTGTCATCAAGACACCCTACCCAATCTACATTAGTATAGGTAGTTAAAGTAAAATTAAAATGTCTAGGATACCATAATCCATAATCTAATGTCCCTTTGATGTACCTAAAGATTCTCTTAATAACATTTTCATGAGACTTTCTGGGAAAGGACTAAAACCTTGCAACTAAACACATTGCATGCATGATATTAGGCCTAGATGTTGTAAGATATAGTAAGCTTCCTATCATAGATCTATATCTAGTTTGATCAGCATCAGATGTATCATCAACCTCACTCAAATTACAAACTGTTACCATGGGTGTTCCCACTGGTTTACATTCATCCATATAAAACATCTTAAGCATATCTCTTGCATACATAGTTTGTGATAGAAATATACATTTGTAAAGTTGGGATATTTTCAATTCAAGGAAAAAGGACAACTCTCCAAGCATGGACATTTCAAATTTTGATTGCATAATATTAGAAAATATGTTTCATATATCATCATTGTTTCAACCAAATATAATGTCATATACATAAACTTTTACAATAAAAACATCCTCACCTTGTATTCTAAAATACAAATTTCTATCCACACCTCCTCTAGTAAACCCTTGTGCTAATAGGTATTTATCCAACCTAGAGTGACAAGATCTAGTGGCTTGGTTCATACCATATAAAGCCAAATTTTTCCTATATACATAATCAAGACTTTCTTCGCGTATGAAAGCTTCAAGCTGCTCCATAAATACTTCTTCATTAAGATATCCATTAAAAAAGGTTATTTTAGCATCCATTTGGTAGATTTTGAAGTTTTAATAAACTAAAAAGATAAGAATATCCTTATGACTTCAAGCCTAGCCATAGGTACAAATGTTTCATCAAAGTATATACCCTCAATTTGATAGTATCCTTTACATGCAATTATATCTTTGTTCCTTACAGCCTTACCATGTTCATCTAACTTGTTTCCAAAGACCCACTTTGCACTAATAACATTTTTACCTTCAGGGACTAGTTCCCATGTTTTGTTCTTTTCAATCTGACTCAATTCCTCCTTCATGCCCCTGATCCAACATTCATGTTTGTTGGCCTCGGTATAGTTGTTAGGTTCTATTGTTGATAACAAATAAAAATCTTCTTGCTCACCTGATAAAGTAGTTCTTCCTAGTGTCTTAGGACTTAGGAGTTTTAGATCCTATCACCCTAGCGACAGGAACAAATGTTTTTATCACAGTGTCCACTAGTTTGCTTGCTAACTCTTCTTCTTTAGGAGCCTCCACTACAACTTCTTCATCAAATTCTTCTTCAACATTTTCAATATTTTTTTTGTCAACATGCAAATTTTCATCAACCTTTACATTAGCACTCTCAACTATCCTTTTTAACCTTTTATTGAAACACTTATATGCCTTATTGTCTGTAGAATAGCCAATGAAAATACCCTCATCACATATTGACTCAAAGTTTCCCAAACTTTCATCATCTCTCTTAATCCTTAAATAATCTCTATTTAGTGTGTATACTATTGTATGAACAACTTCTTTCTAATACATGGCAGGTAACTTTTCTTCATCAAGCATTGTTCTAGCCATCTCTTTTATTGTTCTATTTTTTCTCTCTACCACCCCATTTTGTTGTGCATTTGTAGTAGCATATTGTCTTTTAATTCCATGTTTCTCACAATAGTCTTCAAACTCTCTTGATGTGTATTCTCCACCCTTGTCTAATCTTAAACACTTTATCTTCAAATCTGATTCCTACTCAACCATCTTTCTAAATACTTTAAATCTATCAAATGCCTCTGATTTACATGCTTCAAAA
Source organism: Cryptomeria japonica (assembly GCF_030272615.1). NCBI lineage: Eukaryota > Viridiplantae > Streptophyta > Pinopsida > Cupressales > Cupressaceae > Cryptomeria > Cryptomeria japonica. Next base: position 609,078,788 of record NC_081413.1, on the reverse strand, counting down.
ATTTTACCCAAGTCATCCTTGTATAGTCATCAATAAAGAGCGTGTAATATCTCTTTCCATTAATAGCTCTTGTTCTAGTAGGACCACACAAATCTATATGGACAAGTTGTAATGGTCTAGTAGATGAATGATCTTTTGATGCAAAACTGATCTTAGTTTATTTCCCATGTTGACGCTCTTTGCAGATGCTATTTGTTGGCTTGTGAATGGGTGGTGTATACGATGAAAAGTGATGACGATAAACTATTGTAAAACCATAAAGATCCAACCACAAACAATCTAGGTCCTACAATGAAACATTCACCAATACCAATAGAGATACCTAAGATCATGCAAATTAACAAAATAAAATAATATTACCATTCACATGTCAAGAAGGGTTTCAATCTCCATTGTCTCCTATATCCATTGATCTTGTTTGATATATTTGTTCTCATATTTTATGTGTGCACAAGAGCTCAACAAAGAACGGATTGTGGTTGATATCTTGATCGCAAGAAGGCTTGATTGCATATAAGTGTTTAGACACTTTGAGTAGCTAGCTGGATTGATCAGGAACACTGATTAGGGTTCATTATGAAGGAGAACATCTTCTTATATAGAGAACACTGTAAGAAATGGAGGGATAAGATTAAGAGGTGTAAAGATAAATGGTCGGTTGGGATTAAAGGGTAGGTAGAGGAAATAATTAAATGATAAAAGGGGTAGGTAAGATAAGAATTAAGAGATGAATGACATGTGTCATGGGTAGAAAAGGCTAATGAATTAATTAAATAAATAAAGATTTATTTAATTAATAGAAGAAATAAGAGATTAATGACATGTGTCATGGGTAGAAAAGGCTAATGAATTAATTAAATAAATAAATATTTAATTAATTAATAGAGGAAGTGGGATGAATTAAATAAATAAAATATTTATTTAATTTAGGAAAAGGAAAATTTAAATAAATAAAAGTATTTATTTAAATGAGGAAAGGCTTAGAAGAGGATAAATGAATTAATCAAATAAATAAAGATTTATTTAATTAATAGAAGACTTAAGATCAAATAGTTAAATAAATAAAAATATTTATTTAATTAGACATGACAATTTTAGGTGTCTACAGGTGGCATGCCTATTTCTACTCACTTTGACAAGATTCTCAAAGTTTTGATGCCTTATCCTTTTATGCCGCAACCAACTCTCCTCTACCTGTCCATTAGATAAATATCTTTATGATTATCTCTACTTGTGATATCTTTCAAACTATAGACATTTCTACTAGTCCTCTTACCTATTGCAATTGTCATTCTTGTTTCCTTTTTATCTCACACTCTTGAGCATTGAATAAAACATTGTAACCATTATCACCAATTTGGATGACACTCAAGAGGTTATATTTTATTAAGCCTTCAACAAAGTAGACATAATGAATAGTCATATTATCATCCAATAAAAAGGTTCCTAATCCTTTGATCTACCTAGAAGTGATATCACTAATTCTAACAAATCCTTCATCAAAACTTTCAAGTTTGATGAATTTCTCTCTATCACCAGACATGTGGTTTGAACAACCACTGTCAATCACCCATAAGTATTTCTCTTTTTAATAATATGTTGTTTATACAAACATTGATTCTTCAATATTTTTTGCTTCCTTTAATCTCCAAACTGCCTTTACTTTGTTCACCTTTACATTAGACTCTAAAGAACTAAATTTATTTTTATTGTTCTCTTTTTGTAAATCAAGGTTAAATCTACAATACTTGGCTACATGATCAAGTCTATTATAGCTATAACAACTTATTCATCAAATCATAAGAATATTTACTAACAAAGTTTGATCTTCCTCTTAAGGTAACTTTACAATCATTTATCTTATGACCATATTGATGGCAAGAGAAACAAGAGCCAAAGAAATGAGTATTAAAACTAATTGGAAATCTTCCATGCATAATAGATGATTATTTGACTACATTTTTGTTGTTCTTTACATGAATATCTACATATTTGTGATCATATTGACTAGTGCTATTGGTTCCTGAGATCTTTGAACTTTGGCCAACTTCACACTCTTCGAATTTGATATTATTTTCAATTTTTTCTAACTTCTTTCTCAAGATAAAAACTTATGCTTCCAAGATTTGACACTCATTTATCTTGAATGCAAATTCTTTGTTGGTCACTTCTTCAACTCTCTTACTTTTCTCAAACTGTGTACAAGTCTCATTAATATTGTTGATCAGGTATTCCTTTTCTTTCATGGATTGATCTTTTTGCATGCAAGCCTCCTTTTCAAACTTCTAATCTCCTTAAGAGCACAAAGTAGTTCACCCTCTAGATCTTATTAACTCAGATTCACTATCAATCTCATGTTCATCTTTATGATCTGCACTTGAACTTGCAATTGCCATAAACAAGACTTCTTCTTCTTCATCAACAAAGTCTTCAGTGGTACTATCATATACATCAACATAAAAACTCTTTTTGTTCTTAAAGGGGAACTTTCTTTAGTACTAAATGATATCTTTTTGTCTTGTTTTTCACTACTCTCTTCATCATCATTAGGTTCATCATAAGGACACTTGGCTACAAACTGTCCCTTTCTAACATATTTGAAACACTTGAAAGTAAGTTTTCCTTTATACTTTCCTGGCCCCTTTTTTAGTTTTCTAGAAAAGTGAGATTCTATAATATCAAAGTCTTCAGAGTCTAAATGGATCTCTTTATTCTTTTTCTCAACCTTGAAGGTTGCCTCTCTATTAGTAGATCGCACCTTACATGTCCTCATTCATAAGCTCTGAGAGCACCATGTAAGTCATCCATAGAATAATTGTTTATATCCTTTGCTTCTTATATTGCAGATATTTTGGAATCATACTTAGATGGCAGCGATCTTAGGACCATCTTTACTACATCTTTATCCTTTACCTCTTCTCCTAGACCACGTTCATAGCATTGACAATTTCATCAACCTTAAGAAGGTAATTTGCTATCTTCTCTTCCTCATTCATTTTTAACTCTTCAAACGTTTCTCTCATATTTTATATTTTGGTTGGCTTTACTCTATCATTACCATAATAGATGTTATGAAATTTATCCCAAACTTCTTATGAAGACTTATAGTGCATAACTTTTACAAAGATATCTTTAGATAGACCACAAAGTATAGTATGCCTTATCCTGGTACCAGTTTCATAATCTTTTTTACCAACAACATCCGTGGGTATTGTAGGAGGAATAGTATAACCATTAACAATTGAAATCCACACATCAACTCCTAGAGAAACCAAATACCTTGTTTACATTCTAAATTTCCAAAAAGCATAGTCAATGTCATCAAATAGAGGTTCTTTTGCCACTAAAGAACCTTCTTGTGCCATAATTACAAGTATTCTGTACCAAGATCAACCTAAGGCTATTATACCTATTATAAGGGACCTGACTTCTCTGATACCACTTGTTGGAATAATTCATACCACTGAGAGGGGGGGTGAATCAATAGTCAATAAAACTTAAACAAATGACAATTAAATGTTCAAGATCAATAGCACTAAGACACATAACATTCTATAAAACAAATAGTGATAAGGCATATAATAATCCATTGATCATAAGAAATATTCCCTACCAAGATCAACCTAAGGTTGTTAGACCTATTACAAGTAACTCGATTACTTTGATACCACTTGTTGGAATACTTCAGACCACTAAGAGGAGGGGTGTGAATCAGTGGTCAATAAAACTAAAAAAAATAAAAATTAAATGTTGAAAACCAATAGCACTAAGACACATAACACTCTATAAAACAAGCAATGATAAGGCATGTAACAATCCACTAATTATAAGAACCATAAATGCACATCACATGACACAAATATTTGAGTGAAAAACCCTAGAAGGATAAAAAAATCCACTATGAAAGTAAATTTTATTATGCCTCACTAGCCATAAACCTCATAGGTTACAAAATGCCTCATTGACCATAAACCTGATTAGTTACAAAATGCCTCACCGGTGATAAAACTCACTACTTACATTTAGGGCACCAACCCTAGGAGCACCAACCCCTTACAAGTTTAGAAGTACCAGTTCCACTTGTTTGTAGGAGAACCCACTCCCTGCACATCACACTTAGAAGAAAACATTCAAAGTACAAAGGGCTACTCTGTTTCAATACATATCATTGATTACACTACTTTTTCTACAGCAATGAATTGAACATTAATAAACTGCTTATAACTCCATTACAAATAGAGAACAAGAATTTGTCATTATATTTCTTATTCCCCCTTATCATCCTTCAATAGAGTTTCTCAATCAAAATACCAAAAACCTCATTGCAATGTGTCTCTATAATAGTCTCCAAAAAAAATGTTCTCTCTTTCAATGCACATTCCAACTGTGACCATACACTAGAATATTTTTTTATACTTCTTTTCATCACCAATCCATCATATCTCCAAAATGATTGTTAGAACTTCATGGATCTGTTACAAATGGGACTGGTAATTGTAAGTAGCCATTAACATTAAAAAAAACAAAAAAAAACTTTGTTCCTGTGCTTGTGAAAGATTGAATAAAAATCCTAGAAATAACTTATAAGTTACTTTAAAGATTAATGTGATTATTATTCGATAGGATGTCGTTCATTATAACAATACAAGTTTATGTCGTGCATTTCTTTGCTCCTGTCGCCATGATGACAGAAAGTAAAACTTTCATTGCAGACCCTTAGTTACAAACTCTTGGAACTATTCTTTCTACATCAAAACTTCAAGGGAACATACACTACTTATAAACAATACATCTTATCACCCATCAAACATATTTTCAAGTAATGCATTATGTCATCATTTTTGCTTACAAATCTTCAACACAACCTACCTCAAATACACTTCCGACTTTATGGATATCCATAATTTTCTTATCCAGATTTAAGACATAAACAACATCTTGATCGAGATTTCATCCTTGATGATGAGAAGCCATCTCTTACCGAAGATATTGTCATGCAATACCATGAGCAGCCAAACTTACCATGTGACACTATTTGACATCAACGACAAACACAAAGCCAACAATGATATGGTTATTTGATATGCTCATATAGAGCATGTTATCTCCTTGGAGGGGATAGTTAGATCATGTTGTCACATTTTTTTCCTAATTTTGCAGTTGGAGCTTTGACTTTGATCTTGGTTGGTTCTCTTTATATTGGGTACATGATCATTTTCTTGATTACTTCATGATGATGTTATGCCGCATTTGGATTTTGGCACGGATTGATTGGTTACACTTACTCATAGATACATGGAGACATAGGTGATGCTAGTATTCTCTTGTGATTAGAGGCATGACATGTGTTGAGATGATTGATTGTTTCAACAGGAAGACCAGGGAACATTCACCTAGTATATACTGGAGAGCAGATTTTTCTTAGTGTGAGTCATGATTACTTGGATAGCTTGATGAGCATTCTCATTCCCCACTCTTGGTCTACTTAAGATTTTATTACTTGAAAGGCATTTCCCATTATTCCTTTTAGGTGCATTATGTTTATGCTTCTCTTTCATAGATATGGATCTTGAGCTGTGGATAGATGGTTAGTTCTAGAGGATTCAATTTGAGAGATGTTTGGCAGTGGTTATCTCCTTATATATTTGATTTATGTTGCCCTAATTTCCAAGCACTCAAATTTTAAGCTTTTGCATTGAAGCTAATGTCAGGAAAAATTTTAATGTGTATTTTCAAGAGTTTTTAGGATATGTGATTATGTGGTTTTAGTTCAAAGCCATCATTTTTGAGTCCTATCATGTATATAGACTTGTCATGTATTGGTCAAGATGCAAAAACAATTAAATTTTGAGAACCATAAAGTGTCAAGGGTAACTGTCTCATGACCATGCATTTGTTACCATTTTGAGCAATGTGTCAAATTTCCATCCAAACCCAATTCACCATTTGTGAGATTTAAATGCTTCAATTTTTGTCAGCCTTCATTCGAAAAAAGTTCAAATCTTCCACTTGGGACCTTGTTATGAAGAAATATAATTGGGTTATGCTCAACTAGCATCCTTTAATGTTTGGTTCAAATTCTAGAGAAAAATTCCATCTCAGTCAAAAGATATGTGCATTCTTCTAAACCAGGCTAATAGGTTTCAAATGGGAAATATTAAATTATTTGTCAAAGTAATTTTAATATTTTTATTTATCTTATTTATTTCCCATTTTAATAACTTGGGAGCCAAATATTTAAAAATGCCTTAAACCATACTATTTTCTCCCTATTGTTTCTCAAAAATCCAAAAGGGTTAATGGCTAATCCTTCATCTCATTTTGTGCAAAAAGCTCATAAAGCTTAACCTCTTAACCAAGTTAATGGTTAATCTCTCCTTCCACTTTGTGTGAAAAAATCATAATACTTAACCTCTTTGCCAAGGTTAATGGTTAATCCCTTCTCTTGTTTTGCGCCAAAAAACTAAAATGATTAACCTATTAACTAGTTAATAGTTAATCTCTTGCACCTATTTTAAGTGAAAAGTCCAAAGTGATTAACCTATTGACTAATTAATCTCCTATCTCCATTGGGCATTTTTTTAAAACCTATTAACCTCCTTATTTTGTAACTCTTTTTGAAGCTTGAAAACCAATGCAAATGGTCAATTTAAGGGCATAATTCACAAACCTATACAAATGTTCTCTTTGTATGTGCCAAGATATGGAGCCTTGAATAGAGCATAAGCTTGCCTCTAAGTGTTATTGATGATGATTTTCCTCAGCTATTATAATCATGTCGTAGTTACATGTGCCTTGCTAGACATGCATGAAAATTGTGGATGCACAACAAGGCACTTGAACTATTGACCATTGCTTCAATATGACATGTACAGGGCTATATGTGAGTTGTTTGATGAAATGTCACAAACAAATGGGAATGGCTTAAATCACACACACTAATATTACACTTCTAGGCTTATAAGTGTTAAACACTCGGAGTTGACTCAAATTTTCTAGGTTTAATATGTTGCTTAAGGTGTGTGGTCACACTAAGAATACACTTCTAAACTTAAAAGTGTTAAACACTGAAAGTTGACTAACATTCTCTAGACTTAATATTTTTCTTAGTGTGTGTGGTTTAAAATTGGCCCAAAGAAATGTGGTCCCTTGGCATGCTATGATTGCAGGTTATTTAGGAAATGGATTGTTCTGGAAGCTTAAGAAGCTTTTGAGCAAATACAATTGGTAGGAGAAACGCAATGGCAAGGCCAATAATGTGAGTGTTTAGTTGTTATGAGAGGACTACTAATTCCACATTTTGGGGCCTCACTACAAGCGCAACATGGAAAACACATGGCTCGACTATCCAATTGAATATGAAGGTGTCATAGAGACTTGTGGAGTGCACATCAGAAAGATAGTGAGCATTCTTCTCGGAACCTTCTCTTGAGAGCTCGGTTTGGAGAAAAATTGCATGGAGAAACTAATAGGCAAGGAGGATCTTGTTATGGAGTTGAACATCAATTATTACCCACATTCCCCTCAGCTTGAGATCATCTTGGGAGTTGAAGTGTACATTGATACTAGCACCCTCACATTTATTTTTCATAACATGGTGTGTGGCCTACAATTTCTCCATGGAACGAACCTAAATCACATAAACTAAGCTTATACTTCTAGGCTTAAAAGTGTTAAATACTTAGAGTTGATTGATATTTTCTAGGCTTAATATGTTTCTTAATGTATGTTGTCACACTAAGAATACACTTATAGACTTAAAAGTGTTATTAAACACTTAGAGTTGACTAACATCCTCTAGACTTAATATGTTGCTTAGTGTGTGTGGTTTAAGACTGGCCCTTTTCCACTAGAGGAAGAAAATTACTATCCATTGTCCTCATTTTTGCTTATAAAAATGAAGGACCATTATATGAATTTTTTGTTAAAAAATTGAAAATTTTACTCTATGGCATGCTTCTCGAGGCAGAATTTCGACTAATCCTTGGATTGGCTTAATCCTCAGTCCATCCTAGAACAATGTTTCAAATTTCGTTGCATTCTGGATTCGTTTGCTATGTCTTTCCTTCAATTTTGGGTTTTTTCTCCCTGACTGCAGGTGGGAAATTTCTCTTGAATTGCAAGTTTTAATGATTTCCATTGTTTTGGTCTTTGTAGGGAAATTTTTGGCTAATTACAAGTGCACTTTATTGAAAAATAAGAACTTGTAATTTGCTTTTTATTTCCCCCTTGATGCTTTTTGGCTTTTTAAGTTAAAATAGGGATTTTTTGGATAAGTTACACGTAAACTTGTAATTCTTTTCAAAAACCCCTACTTTAATGTCTTTTGCTTGTAATAGGGATGTAAAACCTCTATTACATATATGCAAGTTATTAAAACTTGTTTTAGGGATTTTATTTTCCCTTTACAAGTAATTTTAAACTTGCATATCTCTCTCCAAAACCTGATTTTGCCTAGAAATGAAATAAATTGACATTTTAAACTTGCTATTTTGCACAAAAACCCAGATTTTCTCCATAAAGTGCAAATTGGGGAATTTTAAACTTGTAATTGCATTTTTAAAACCTGATTTTGCCTTGTTGATGGAAAAACTAAAATTTTAAACTTGCAATTGGATTTTTAAAACCTGATTTTGCCTTGTTCAGAGAAAACTAACATTTTAAACTTGTTGTTTGCTCTCAAAAACCCGATTTTCCTTATTGCATGCAATTTTAAACTTGTTGTTCTTTTCTAAAAACCCGACCAACAATATTGGAGGATTTTGTTGAAGATTTCCAATGAATTTTGTGGAGAAATTCAAGGAGGAGGAAGGCATTTTGGATTCCTTGCTATTTTCATGCATTTTACAACTCTCTTCATGCCATTTGGAAGACATTATCGTTGGTTTTATGGGGTTTTAACAACAAAAACATTTTTTTGCCAAAACCATGATTTTCTTTCCCAAGTTGCCACGTTTTCATCTCTCCTTTAGGCATTTTTGCTTATTATGCTAAGGTGTTGGGGTTTGATGGAGGATTGATCACTTCTCATGCCATTAAGTTTGCATTTGGTGCCATGTTTTGCTGCCCAAGGCATTTTGTTAAAATGTGGCTAGGGTTTTGGATATGCGGTTAATTTCCTTTTAAGAGTTCTCCTTCCTTCTTTCAAAGATTGATCATCATTTTGAAGAGGCATTTTCAGTTTGAAGCAAGGTTTGATTTCTTTTCTTTCTTTGTTTCATTTTCTTGTTTTCTTGTCTTCTTGTTTTTCCTTTCTGGTTGTAAATTTGTATATGATTATTTTGCCCCAAAAATAGGTTTTGTGAGAGAGATTTTCCCCTTGCAAGGCAATTTGTGGATTGCATTGTTCTTCCCAATTTTCCCTCTTTACTTGTATTCAGGATTTTAAATCCCGATTGCAAGTTGGATGAAAATAATTGTTCTTTCCTTACGGTTAAAAGAATTTAACCATCTTTGGTTGAAATTCCAAGTTGCAAAGATGAAAAATACCCATTATTTCAAAATCGGGTATTTAGAACCGGATTACTTGTTGAAAGTTTTTCCCATTTTCTTGAACACGAACTTCCCAAAATATTTTCATTTCCATCATCTGTACATACCATTTCATCCACTCATTTCACACCTTCATTCATTTGTCCCATTTAAAGTCTACTTGCAGTCAGCCATCTAGAACCCGAAATTGGTCCAAAATGCACTCAAAAAACACTTGAAAATGAGTTTTAAATGTCCAATTACAAGTGCAAACTTGTAGTTACCCATTACACATATGAAGTTGCATGTTTGTTCTCCACAATTGCAATTTAATGCTCTTGTTTTCACCACACATGTAATGCAACTTCCAGAACCCGAAATTCACTTGTGAGCCCATTTTTGCATCAATTTATCTCTTCCCTTGTTAGTCTGGTTTGCATACACGGTCTACCAAATCAATGGATTAAGGCATGGGCCTTATTTTTCAAGTAGATTTCAAGATTGAAGGATGATACAAAGAAGAGATACAACAACAATTCATGGTTGAGAGCATAGAATGCTTTCAAGACAATGATAGTCATGACATGAAGAGAGCCCACTCCCACTTGAAAAGCTAGTACTACCCCAAGCAAGAAGATGAGGATGCAAGTTCTCGTTCCGGTTCAAGATATCTTTACCAATCCAGAATATTTCAAGTTCTAGCATCTTGAAGTGACATGAAGATCATCACAGACAAAGGATGATACAGTTAGACTCATGTCTTTAGACACATGGAATAGTTTTAGTTATGCATTTGTAATTTTGTTTTGACAAGTTACATGTAGAAAAATAACTTTGTAATTGCAAGTTAACTCATTACTTGCACTTTTGTAATTACATGTAAAGCAACTACAAGTTGTGTTCAATTAGGACTGTAGTTGGAATAAGTCATAATTAGTGTAGACACTCAAAATTGTCATGTCTAATTAAATAAATATTTTATTTATTTAATTATCTAAGCCTAATTCTTCTATTAATTAAATAAATTTTTATTTATTTAATTAATTCATTTATCCTCTTCTAGCCTTATTTCTCATTTAAATAAGTACATTTATTTATTTAAATTATCCCTTTCCTAAATTAAATAAATATTTTATTTATTTAATTGTCCTACTTCTTCTATTAATTAAATAAATCTTTATTTATTTAATTAATTCATTATCTTTTTCTACACATGACACATGTCATTCATCTCTTAATTCCTACACTACCTACCTCTTTCATTATTTTGGTATTTCTTTTACCTACCCTCTAATCCTAGCCGACCTCTCTTTTTACACCTCTCAATCTTAACCCTCCATTTCTTATTGTGTCTTCTATTTAAGGAGATGCTTTCTTCATTGTCAAACCCTAATGACATATCCTAATGACTAATGACTGATTTTGGAGTACTTGGCTACACTACGATCCTACTTGCAACCACATTTCGTTCTTTGTTGAGCTCTTGTGCACATAAAATCTGAGAGCAAGCATATCAAACAAGATCAATGGAGATAGGAAGAATGGAGATCAAAACCCTATTGGACATGTGATGGTATAATCTTTGTGATTTTGAGTTATTTGCATTGTCTTAGGTTATCTTCATATGTTATGGTGGATCTTTGTTCATTGTTAGGCTAGGATTTAGTGGTTGGATTCATTTTAGCCTTTCAATATTGTTGTTTATTTGTTATCCATTTTCACCATACACAATTAGTTATTGAATAAGTCTTGGTGGTTGAGAGAATTTCTCAAGTTAGTTGGGATCCTCCCACCTTTTTCTCATGACTCCTCTCCTATAAATACTTGAGGGGGTCTATTGTAATTTAGGATCTTTTGGAAAGCAAGCAAAAACTCTGCCAAATTTACAACAAAGAAGTCTTTGAGATTTCATGTGTAAATTCAAGAATTGAAAGGAATAGAAGGAAATTGCTCAAGCTTTGAGTCTTTGCACTACATACTTGAGTTTGTGCTCTATATTATCTTTCTTGCAAGTGTTTCTTAAAGAGCTTAATCTCATTTGATTTGCAGTCTTTGTGCTGCAAGTATTTGAGGTTAATATAAATTAGAATAAATATTCTTTTGAGAGGAGCTACAAGTCTTTGTGCTTGCACTTATTCTTAAGAAAGACTAGAAGCAAATTTTGTGAGAAATAGTTGTGAGTCTTTGAGCTTATACTACTTCCCATTGTTTTAAGTAGAAAAGAATAAGATATTCTAGTCTTTGAGTTGTTATAATTTGTTATTGATAGCGTTAATACAGAAAAGGGTAGATAGGACTTCATATAATCAAGACTTTGAGCTTGATATTGTTGTCCCGTCCTGAAGGAAGTGACAGAAGTCTTTGAGCTTTCAGGAAACTTTATTTCCTTTCTCTCATTTCATTTCAAAAGTTGTTATTGCTATTTTATATTAAATTGCTATCACTTTTTTGTGAAGAGAAAAGGATATTATCTTTCTTGAAAGAAGAAAGATTATTGTCCCATCCTATTTTATTTTTTAAAGTTGTAGTTAGATAGGGGAGGCTTCCCTTAATTAGGAGAGTTTTACTCACTGTGGTTGAAACCACAATTTTGTATATTTCCCCAAGTGTACAAAATTTTCAACCAACAGTTTTGGCGACTCTATTGGGGACATGAACGCATTCGGAAGCCTCGTGCTTTCGTTTGAAGTCTAGTGTCTTGTTGTTTTCAAAATAAATTTTCTTGGGTTTCTGCTGGGATACGATATGCATTGAAAAGCCTCACGCTTTTGTTTGAAGTATATCGGTATCCTATTCATTGTAATTCCTGTTTTTGTAATTTCTCAAACTTTCACCAAGGATATGTTAAATGGTTGCTCAAGGTCCTTGGGGGAATGCTTTTGGTCCGTTGAATTTGACTCCGCCTTTGCATGCTCTTCCTGATGGTTTGAGGAAGAACTTTCCCAAGTTCTTTGGAGATGGACAGCAACACCCTGATGAACACATTGTTGCTTTCTATATTGCATGCAGTGTTCATGGTATTGAACATGAAGATGTATCTGTAAGGCTATTTCTGGATACTCTCCAAGGTATTGTTGGTGACTGGTTTTATAACCTTTCTGCCAGTTCGATTATATCTTGGGCCACACTTAAAGACAATTTTGAAGAGAGGTTCAAGCTTGTAGAAGATGTGCATGCATTATTAGCTCAGTTGGCTCAAATAAAAACAGAGTCACATGAACCGTGGCTAAATTAAATAAGTTGTGTAACAAAATTCCTATTGTTTCTCAGCCTACCGCTGCAAATTTGAAGTGTTTCTTTATCAATGCTCAAGTGCCAGAAGTATGTTTCTTATTGAGAAGGGAAGTTACAAGAGACCTTGCAGTAGCGCAAGCCTTTGCAATTGATATTGAAGATGATCTTATCCTTGCTGGTAAGATAAAGATAGAGCCAAATGGGTCCAAAGAAGTCTCTTCATTAGGATCATGAGCTACCAAGAGAGAAGATCCCATGGTGCAGAAGTTGGCTAATGAGTTGGTTGCCCTCAAAAGGCAAATAACTCAAGGTGTATTCTCTTCCCCTTATGAAGATATTCCAAGGAGGCCATACCCAAATATTGCTCCTAGTTATGTAGTTGAAAATCAAGATAAGCTTCCTTCAACACCAGAAGGGCTTTCTCTCGAGGCACCACCAACAAATGCAGTAGTGGAGGATTCTGAATTTGAACAAAGTGATCTTGCTAGTCTCTTCCAAGACGAAAAGGAAGTAGACGTAGCTGATGATTCTCAAATATGGTTTATGCAGTTCCAGAAAGTTGATGAACAAAAAGAATGGATCATGCTAGATACCATGGACAATGCACAACAAGAGGTTGAAGGCCATTCTTCCAAGGAGTCGGTAAAGGAGTATAATCATGTCATGGGATGTGAAAAGATGTTTTATGAACATAAGGACAATTCTATTTTGAAGTTTGGAAAGTTTGATATAAGTTGTCATGAAGCAAATTTCAACTTTCCTATTCAAAAGAGTAAAGAAGATATTGAAGAGCATTCATTTTGGGATGAGATGGAACTGTTTTGTTCAAGCTTTGATGTCAAACTAGTATCCCATAAGTTAGAAGATCATTAGTAGCTTGAGAAAGATGAAAATCAAGAGTCTATTTTCCAAGATGGAGGTTTTGATATTTGTTCAAGTCCTCAAGAAAGTTTATAGAAGAATCTTGTTCAGGTCTTGTTAATAAATCTCTCAAATCTGAAGTTTGTAAACAACATACTGAGGAATGCAATGCAGTCATGGTTTCATTTGAATCACATGAAGATCTTTCTGTCCAGCTTAAGGTTATGGTTGAAGAAGCAGCTGATAAAGATGTAATCAGCAAGAAGAATTTTGTTTGTGTCCCATCAAGAGGATGTCCAACCAGACATCTTGATTGGTTGGAAGCCAATGGGAGGACAAAGGTTTCACTTGTTCCTGAGCCGACAGATACACTTGAGGAAGAGGACAAACATGCATTTTCAGCTAAGCAAGAGTAGTCTGGTTTCAAAAATCTACTTTGGAGCAGCAGTACATATGATTCATTTCAAGAGGAAGGTGAATTTGTTCATCTTTTCCAAGGAGTGTTGCATCAAGTTCTAGTACAATTGTTTGTTCTTCAATTGGTTGTGGCTTCTCATGATCATGCAAGGTACTATAAGATGTTGAAGAAAGGCAATTATTTTGCTGAGCCAATGAATGGTTTCATTTGAAAGGTTTTCATTGTGGCTAGTTTAGGATAGGTAGGTTTCCATATTCAATAAGTGTAGTTGCACGAGTTAGCATCTTAGTTAGTTGCTTTGCGTCAGTCATATAATCCTCCTTGTCGTCTTTGTCTTTTATTTGTTTTGAATCTTTTTGTCTTTTTATTTTTTGTTTTTGCTTTGATTGACTATGTGGCCCAATGGATAAAAGGAAGGCACTTAGAGATCTGGTTTCTATTCTTTCACAATCTTGAAGGATAAAAGAAAGAATTCTCCAGTCAAAGTCAGTTGTTGTCCTCATTTTTGTTTTTAAAAATGAAGGACCATTACATGATTTTTTTCTCAAAAAATAAAAAATTTACTCTATGGCATGCTTCTCAAGGCAGCATTTTGACTAATCCTTGGACTGTATTAATCCTCAGTCCATCCTCAAACCACGTTTCAAATTTCATCGTATTCTAGATTCATTTTCTATGTCTTTCCTTCAATTTCGGGTTTTTTCTCCCTGACTGCAAGTGGGAAATTTCTCTTAAATTGCAAGTTTTAATGATTTCCATTGTTTTGGTCTTTGTAGGGAAATTTTTGGCTAATTACAAGTGCACTTTATTGAAAAATAAGAACTTGTAATTGGCTTTTTATTTCCCCCTTGATGCTTTTTGGCTTTTTAAGTTAAAATAGGGATTTTTTGGATAAGTTACAAGTAAACTTGTAATTCTTTTCTAAAATCCCTACTTTAATGTCTTTTGCTTGTAATAGGGATTTTAAAACTCTATTACATATGTGCAAGTAATTAAAACTTGTTGTAGGGATTTTATTTTCCCTTTATAAGTAATTTTAAACTTGCACCTCTCTCCAAAACTCGATTTTACCTAGAAATGAAATAAAGTGACATTTTAAACTTGCTATTTTGCCCAAAAAACCCGATTTTCTCCATAAAATGCAAATTGGGGAATTTTAAACTTGTAATTGCATTTTTCAAACCTGATTTTGTCTTGTTGATGGAAAAAGTGAAATTTTAAACTTGCAATTGGATTTTTAAAACCCGATTTTGCCTTGTTGAGAGAAAACTAACATTTTAAACTTGTTGTTTTCTCTCAAAAACCCAATTTTCCTTATTGCATGCAATTTTAAACTTCTTGTTCTTTTCTAAAAACCCAACCAACAATATTGGAGGATTTTGTTGAAGATTTCCAACGATTTTCGTGGATAAATTCAAGGAGGATGGTATTTTGGATTCCTTGCTATTTTCATGCATTTCCCAACTCTCATCATGCCATTTGGAAGACATTATCACTGGTTTTATGGGGTTTTAACAGCAAAAACATTTTTTTGCCAAAACCATGATTTTCTTTCCCAAGTTGTCACGTTTTCATCTCTCCTTTAGGCATTTTTGCTTATTATGCTAAGGTGTTGGGGTTTGATGGAGGATTGATCACTTCTCATGCCATTAAGTTTGCATTTCATGCCACGTTTTTCTACCCAAGGAGTTTTGTTAAAACGTGGCTAGGGTTTTAGAATGCAGTTAATTTATTTTTAAGAGTTCTCCTTCCTTCTTTCAAAGATTGATCATCTTTTTGAAGAAGCACTTTCAGTTTGAAGCAAGGTTTGATTTCTTTTCTTTCTTTGTTTCATTTTCTTGTTTTCTTGTCTTCTTGTTTTTCCTTTCTTGTTGTAAATTTGTATATGATTATTTTGCCCCAAAAATCAGTTTTGTGAGAGAGATTTTCCCCTTGCAAGGCAATTTGTGGATTACATTGTTCTTCCCCATTTTCCCTCTTTACTTGTATTTGGGATTTTAAATCCCGATTGCAAGTTGGATGAAAATAATTGTTCTTCCCTTATGGTTAAAAGAATTTAACCATCTTTGGTTGAAATTCCAAGTTGCAAAGATGAAAAATACCCATTCTTTCAAAATCAGGGTTTTAGAACCAGATTACATGTTGAAAGTTCTTCCCATTTTCTTGAAGACGAAAATCATAAAATCTTTTCATTTTCACTCATATTCATTTCCATCATCCATACATACCATTTCATCCACTCATTTCACACCTTCATTCATTTATCCCATTTAAAGTCTACCTGCAGTCAGCCATCCAGAACCCGAAATTGGTCCAAAATGCACTTAAAAAACACTTGAAAATGAGTTTTAAAGGTCCAATTACAAGTGCAAACTTGTAGTTACCCATTACACATATGAAGTTGCATGTTTGTTCTCCATAATTGCAAGTTAATGCTCTTGTTTTCCCTACACATGTAATGCAGCTTCCAGAACCCGAAATTCACTTGTGAGCCCATTTTTGCATCAATTTATCTCTTCCCTTGTCAGTCCGGTTTGCACACACGATCTACCAAATCAATGGATTAAGGTATGGACCTTATTTTGCAAGTAGATCTCAAGATTGAAGGATGATACAAAGAAGAGATACAACAACAATTCATGGTTGATAGCACAGAATGCTTTCAAGACAAAGATAGTCATGACATGAAGAGAGCCCACTCCCACTTGAAAAGCTAGTACTACCCCAAGCAAGAAGATAAGGATGCAAGTTCTCATTCTGGTTCAAGATGTCTTTACCATTCCAGAATATTTCAAGTTCTAGCATCTTGAAGCGACATGAAGATCATCATAGACAAAGGATGATGCAGTTAGACTCGTGTCTTTAGACACATGGAATAGTTTTAGTTATGCATTTGTTATTTTGTTTTGACAAGTTACGTGTAAAAAAAAAAATTAATTGCAAGTTAACTCATTACTTGCACTTTTGTAATTACATGTAAAGCAACTACAAGTTGCGTTCAATTAGGACTGTAGTTGGAATAAGTCATAATTAGTTATTGAATAAGTCTTGGTGGTTGAGAGAATTTCTCAAGTTAGTTGGGATCCTCTCACCTTTTTCTCATGGCTTCTCTCCTATAAATACTTGAGGGTGTCTATTGTAATTTAGGATCTTTTGGAAAGCAAGCAAAAACTCTGCCAAATTTACAGCAAAGAAGTCTTTGAGCTTTCATGTGTAAATTCAAGAATTGAAAGGAATAGAAGGAAATTGCTCAAGCTTTGAGTCTTTGTGCTACATACTTGAGTTTGTGTTCTATATTATCTTTCTTGCAAGTGTTTCTTAAAGAGCTTAATTGCATTTGATTTGCAGTCTTTGTGTTGCAAGTATTTGAGGTTAATATAAATTAAAATAAATATTCTTTTGGGAGGAGTTGTAAGTCTTTGTGCTTGCACTTTTTCTTAAGAGAGTTTAGAAGCAGATTTTGTGAGAAATAGTTGTGAGTCTTGACCTTATACTACTTCCCATTGTTTTAAGTAGAAAAGAATAAGATATTCCAGTCTTTGAGTTGTTATAATTTGTTCTTGATAGCATTAATATAGAAAAGGGTAGATAGGACTTCATATAATCAAGACTTTGAGCTTGATATTGTTGTCTCATCCCAAAGGAAGTGACGAAAGTCTTTGAGCTTTCAGGAAACTTCATTTTCTTTCTTTCATTTCATTTCAAAAGTTGTTACTATTGTTTTATATCAAATCGCTATCACTTTTCTATGAAGAGAAAAGGATATCGTCTTTCTTGAAAGAAGAAAGATTGTTGTCCCATCCTATTTTATTTTAAAAGTTGTAGTTAGATAGGGGGAGCCTTCCCTTAATTAGGAGAGTTTTACTCACACACTGTGGTTGAAGCCACAATTTTGTATATTTCCCCAAGTATAGAAAAATTTCAACCAACACTATCAAATGCATTCTAGAGGCTCTCATCTTCCAGCTCAGTGACCAAGTAGAGGTGATGAAGTCAAAATAGGGATATCCAATGAAGGACAACCCCGCCTTACAGCATATAACACAAACACCAAGCATGATACCGGTAACTAGATGACACAAGACAAGATATAACCGAGTAAAAGACCAATCCATATAATAGTTAATGAATTACATATGGCCTTAGGCTTTACACATGCTGGACCGCAACCCAGGACTACAAAGATTTTCTTACAACTCAAAACTATGATCCACAGATCATCTGCTCAACAATTCGACCTCTGATAACAATCTGCATTGATCTGGACCTCAGTCCATGTGGACTTCAGTCCCCCCAGACCAAAATATCCCCGAAAACTACATTTGTTTTGAATGTCTTCTTCATTGGACCTTTATCTCTTTAAATGAATCTCCAAACTTCCTCTTTATACCATATGCAAGCAACAACAACTTGATCAAGTCAGCCAAAGATCCATTGGTTCATAATGAAATGTGAGAAGACTAACATGTCAGCCAAAACACTAAGAACATCTCCAATAATTCTTAGAACTTCGTACAGACCTCCAAGAACATCAGTCGAGACCAAAACAACATCTCCCAATGATTTTCAAGTTATGGGAACCATCCGCAACCTAAATCTGCTTCGCTCCACACACTGCAAGACCAACTGGTAAGAACACACCAACACCAGACCAATACTGAAATCAATATCTCACCAGAATCAAATCCAAATGCCATGAATCTCAAATATTTTTAAGACAATGATCTCGAGAAGATAAATCCAAATTCGCAACTCAGAATTCACAAACATGAAGAAATGCAATAATATCCAAGCAACTCCACTGCTAATTGCTCCAACTGGATGAACTACTAAGATGGTCCTGCATTAGACTCTCAGGGTTAATTAAAAAGTGAGTCTCATCACTTGATCTAGTTCGACGATCTATTCACAGGTACTTGCAACTGTCTTAGAGGTTTGGCGGTCTAACTACAGGTTGTGATTGCCTCTCCTCGGCAATCTACAGAACCACCTAGCAGCCTACCTCAGTTTGGCAATCTGTTCAAGTCCACCTGTCAATTGCCTCAAGTTCATGCTCCTAGGTTCGACAGTATTCTTGCAAGCCTTGTACTGCCTCAATGTTTGATGATCTGAACAAGTCTTCAAGCTACCTCAAGGTCTTTTCATCCAATTGGTTCACAACCAGCTCTTCATCCATCAACAGGTTCATAACCAGCTCTTCCTCCATTAACAGGTTCAAAAATAGCTCTTCCTCAATTAATAGGTTCAAAACCAACTCTGATACCACTTCATGCAGTCAAGGTAGGAAGATTCAATGAAGGACAGCCCTGCCTTGCAGCATATAACACAAACACCAAGCATGATACCGGTAACTGGTTGACACAACACAAGATATAACCTGGGGAAAAGATAAATCCTTCTAATAGTTAATGAATTAAATATGCCCTCGAGATTTACACATGCTGAACCGCAACCTAAGATTACAAAACAATTCTTACAACTCAAAAATATGATCCGCAGATAATTTGCTCAATGATTCGGCCTTCGGAAACATTCTGCACTAATTTGGACCTCAGTCCCTCCAGACTTCAATTCCCCCTGACCAAAATATTCTCAAAAACTACATATGTTCTAAATCTCTTCTTCGTCGGACCTTTGTCCCTTTAAATGAATCTCCAAACTTTCTCTTTATACCATCCGCAAGCAACAACAACTCGATCAAGTTGGCCAAAGATCCACTAATTCATAATGAAGTGTGAGAACACTAACATGTCAACCAAATCACCAAGAACATCTCCAGTAATGCTTAGACCTTCGCATAGACCTCCAAGAACATCGATTATGACCAAAACAACATCTCCCAATGATTTGCAAGTTACGGGAACCATCTGCAACCCAATTCTGCTTCACTCCACACACTACAAGACCAACCAGTAAGAACACACCAACACTAGACCAATACCAAAATTGATATCTCACTGGAATGAAATCCAAATGCCATGAATCTCGAATATGTTTAAGACAATGATTTCCAGAAGCTAAATCCAAATCTGCAACTCATAATTCACAAACATAAAGAAATGCAACAATCTCCATGCAACTCCACTGCTAATTGCTCCAACCGGATGAACTACTCAGATGCTCCTACATCAAGAGGCTATACACCAAATGCATCTTTCAAAGATGCATCTTTGAATTAATATAGCACTTGGGAACATATCCTAACAACGAGCCTTGCTTCCGATTTGGATTCTAAAAATGCTATAACTTATGTTCTTCCTTAAAAAATATATGTAAAAATGGGCAAATCACATCCACAGACATAGAGCTAAAACATGTGAACTCTTTGATCAAATGTCTCAAGAGAATGTCATCTGATGGAATGTAATGATTATAAATTTTACCCTAAATGGATTTGATAAAAAGTCTTTAGAATATTTCGAGTGGATGCAATTGGTAATCTAAATTCCAAATTCCATCATATTTGCAAATAATGAGAGCTTTGAAAGAGTGTATAGACATCCATCAAGGTCAATTCTATCATATGTTTTGGTGGGAAGTGTTGTGATGGAGTTAATTTAAAATATGGATGCATGAGAAAGGGACTCGAAATGTTTAGTATCGCCTCCAAGATATGCGATATCATTGAGTGCAATGAACGCAAATCATGCAAGAAGTAGATTTGTTGAAGATTCTTTAAAATCAACCGTCATAAAGACCAACATGCATCATGATGTGATCCTAGAAGTATGGATACCCATCAGAGCATCGTTATGAGTAAAATTGATTTACAAGCATTCAAAATTTAGAATTATAAAAGGCAAGTGAACTATTTGACCAAATTCCTCAAAGAAATGTCTCCTCATAGAAGGAATGAGAGTTTTTCAAATAGTCTATGGGAAACCATTAAAGCACAAAGGATGAAATATTTTTGTCAAATGTTGTAATTACAATACACATACAATACATGGAAATAGGATTGAGAAAGTTTCAAGAAAGAACTCTAGCGGGTATAAAGCTAGATTGCAATGTTATCATTGTTTACCAAATTGGGAGCTTCAAAACAACATGCTAATATCAATCAAAACATACATAAGAAATAATTTTATCAGAATAATGTAATTGAACTGCTATAGACCTACACAAAATGGTTTATTAAAAATATTTTATAAAGTATCAAGTGAACACACTTGGTGGGTGTGAAGCCATTATGCACTCATTTCCTCTTTCACAACCTATGGAGGAGCAGACAAGTCATGTAAATCATTTGTTATGATGTCTCAAGGTAAATGTTAGTGCATGCAAGATATGTGAACATAAACAAAGTACTTTTATCATTTGATGAAATCTCCCAAATAAATGTGATCTTAGTGTGTGCCACAACTCCAAAATATATAATACAAGTGAACGGTTTGACAAAATGACTTAAAGGAATGTCATCCCTCAGTGCACAATGATTGCGAGATATGCACAACATAGAGGAACGACTTAAATCATACACACTAAGCTTACACTTCTAAGTTTAAAAGTGTTAAACATTCAGAGTTGGCTGACCTTTTCTAGGCTTAATATGTTTCTTAAGGTGTTTGGTCACACTAAGAATACACTTCTAGACTTAAAAGTGTTAAACCCTTAGAATTGAATAACATTATCTAGACTTAATATGTTTCTTAGTGTGTGGGGTTTAAGACTTGCCCAAAATAGATGTGTTGAAAAGGCTTTGGAAACTCCCAAAAACATGCAATCGACTAGTGTATAGCAGAATTCTACAATCATTGCTAGCATTCTTCCCACCTAAGCCAAAATGAGAGCCTTGGAATCGTGAATGCACTCCAATGAAAATCCGAGATAATGGGGTTCGATCAGATGTTGTACTTGCTATCAAACTAGCCAAAATGCATCCAAATTTTGGAAACATAGACAAGGCACCAAAACCATTTTATAGCACACCCAAAAGAAATGTGGTCTCATGAAAAGAAAGGATGGCACAATATGCAAAAAATGAAAACGTTGAAAAGGCTTTATTAACTTTCATGAAAATGTGTATGCCAGGTTAGATCTATCGTCATTGTGTGGAGGTGTTTTCTTCCTGGATGTAGATCATTTATGAATGCAACAAAAACAAAGAGAAAATTTGCACATAGTTGGAGGATGTGATTTGTTAAATGAAGGATCTTTGAAACCACATATGGACGACTACCAAAGCATAACAAATTATGGATTTTGTCATATATTATAGTTGGAAATAGTGTGCTCGATTTTATTTAGAAAGACAAAGCATAGAACAAGGAGCTTGAAGTTTTTGATAGATCACCTCAAAGAGATGTCATCTTATAGTATTGTATGATTGCAATGTATGCACGAAATAGATATATTCAAAACTGGATGGCTTAAATCACACATTAAGCTTTAACTTCTAGACTTAAAAGTGTTAAACACTCAGAGTTGACTGGCATTCTCTAGACTTAATATGTTGTTTAGTGTGTGCGATTTAAGACAAACATTGAAAACTCTTTAGAAATCACGAAAGAAAGAAGGTGCATGCAAGTAAGAGGTGGAAGAATGGACAATACAGATGAGCTATTTTACAAAATTCTTGAAGGATATGTCACTTCATAGGAGATAATGATGTAAACTATTCACAAAATATATTTGTTTAAAAAGATTTTGAAACCTGAAAATAAATGCGATTAGCAGACACAAAGCCTAGTTTCACACCTTTTACTAATATACTTTAAACCTACGCCAAAAATGAGAACTTAGGGTAGGATATACACACTCATCAAAGCATAAATAATAGTTCAATTTGTGTGAATATTAGTATGGAAATACTCTTATCACTATGCATACAAAATATAGAAGTGCAGATCAAGTGGATGAATTGTTTGACAAAATAATTGGATGAGATGAGGTTATCGCTATGTTGAAGAACCGGTCAAGACAGGAAGAGTTGGCAACTATTTGAATTATAGAAAAGGGAATTGACTTGTTGATATCAAATAAAATCAATAAGTGAATCAATAATAATTTTGACACAGATGATCTTATTTCTAAGGTTCACAAGATGAGTCAAAAGCCAAATAAGATGTGTAGACGCCTATTTATGTCCACTTAATTAAATGAATTTATATTTGTTTAATTATCATTTATCCAACTATTAATCAAATTCACACTTAATTAATCCTTTCTCCTTTTTCAACTATTAATTAAAATTAATTCACCCCAACCCCCTTCTCCAATTAATTAAATAAAGTATTCAATTTATCTTATTTTATTCACTTAACCAAATTCAGACCATTAATTAAATAAATAAATCATATTTGTTTAATTAAATCCCATCCCTCACATTTGAATAAATATTTATTTATTTATTTAAAATTCCTAAATACCTCACCCACTTGCACTTTCTAGAAAATGCAAGTTGCACACTAACCCTTCTCCTAATCATGTCTAAACCCATATTATTAGACTAATCCCTCTCTAAGTGTTTGCACATTATTAACTAAGGGATGAGAGAAAAGTCACTTCTCAAAATATTTAAGGCTCTTAGAAAGCCTTAAAAGCCTTTTCTCTTCTACAAGCAAGCCCACATGGGTCTTTGACCAAACTAAACCCATCTTTGACCCTTGGTTAGAGACTTGTCCATTAACCTAACCACCCATGGTAACCCTCAAGTCTCTTCAAGCATTCAATGCTTTGACCAATCTACCTCTTTAACCCTTGCACATTCCTTTATCCATTGGATAAAAGCTTTATCCATTAACCTAAACTTAACCCAACCATTCATGGTAACCATCATGTCTCTCCAATCATTTAATGCTTTGTCCCTCTCCTCTCAAGCCTTTCCATGTTGACACTTGTCAACATGTGATTAGCTTGAAGGGGAGCACATGGATTGAGGATCACCCCTTCCTCAAGCAATCCTAACCCTTCCTTCATCAATTGAATCACAACCCTTCCTTTGCCCATTTGATCTATAAATAGGACCCATTCCTTTATTATTAGGGGTCTAAGAAGTATCTCTCATTAGTCAAGTCTCTCTTGTTGGGATCAAGGAATACTAAGAGAGAGGGTGGGTGAATCAATGTTCTGCAATTTTTAACATTATTAAGCTCATCCTTCAAGCACTTAATCAAGCTCTTATCTGTCGAACCCTTTCTATTCACACTCTTGCTTCTGTAGTATCTTGCAATGTGATGAGATTTGTTGCAATTATAGCAAACAATATTTCCTTATCTATGCCTGAAGTTCCCTTGATTTCCTCTTGATCTACACTGGTTAGCAACATGTACAAACCTACCACGCGCATAACATATGACATTCCTTCTATTTTGATTTTGTTTTTCATCATACTCCTGCATTAATTTTCCTTATGCCCATACTCATTGCATTAAAAACATTGACCGCAAAAAGATGGACCATTATGATTCATTCTATTTCTTTATTGACTAGCCCCATATGACCAATCTTATTGCAAAAAAATAGTTACCATTGAACTTATGAGCATTAGGTTGCCTTACCGAAGCTTTATCCTTTCTCAAATCCAAGACCTCGCTTGTCATCTTCACTCTTCTGGTTTTGTAGTAGCTCATCAAGTTTGGCAGAGCTAATCTTGAACTTCTCCCTATACTCATTCGCAGTAGCAAGTTCATCCCTAAGAATGATAATCTTCCTATCAAGCTCTTGCTCATTGTTCTTGGATTGAAGCAATTCAAGCTTTAGTTGATCATTCTCATAGTTAAGTCTGCAACATTCATCAGATCTATCTTTGAAGGACTAAATAAGATCTTCTTCGTTCTTCTTTCTTTCTTCAATATCCTTAATCAACCTTGTCACTGTAGATTCCATCTCATTCTTCTGGATTGCATTATCCCTATCAAGTTTCTCACATTCTTTTGTCTTCTCTTTCAAGGCTTGGTCATCTACGTTTTGGCTTTCTTTCTCCTTTAGCTTATCAAAAAGATCCTTTCTCTTCTCCCTAGACTTGTTCAATTGATCTTTCAATGATTGAATGAAATTCTCAGCATCTTTAAGATTCACTTTCATTTGTCAGACCTCATCTTGGGCTTGATCAAGATCCTTAAGTGCTATAATAAGCTATTGTTGAAGACTATCATAATTCATTGAATCACCTTCCTGAATCCTCCTCAAGCTGTTAAACTTCTTTTGAAGGACTTAGCTTTGATACCAATTGTTGGAATCAACGAACACTGAGAGGGGGGGGGGGGGAATTAGTGTTTAGCAATTTTTAACCTTATTAAGTTGATTCTTCAAGAATTTAATACAAATCAACAAAAGAGAGATGCAAACACATAAAGTAAATATCCAGAACACCATAACACCCGAATTTTATACATGGAAAACCTGGTCAAGGGAAAATCCATGGTGGGAACTTATCCACAATAAGATGATACCCTATTAGAAGTATATGAGATATTACAATGGGGAATGCACATGCATTCAGGCACACCACCTAGAGCTCACTGTTCAAAACACAATAACAACAAGGGATACAACCCTGGGGAAGACTCGCTGTCTTACAAATGAGTTACAAATGATTACAAGAGAATTTGAACTATTGAATAACATCTACAAATGCTTGGGTATAGTTCTGGCTAAGCACAGTGTCCACTAATTTCGCACTTTGTTTGATATTGCTTTGTTTGATTGTTTTGTAATATTCCAGAGCACAAATCCTTCACTTGCGCATGTGAAACTGCACACAAACACTTTCCAAACAACTACTGATATCCAAAATGATCATATCAATCGCTCTTATATATTTGCAACAAGAAATTAGGTCTTCTACATGTCAGCTTCAATAATACTTAACAAAATTAGAAATGTGTAAATGTTGTCGGTTGAATCCAATCTCCAATGCATATGCAGACCAAAAATAATTGTCCACATGTTTCCCACAAGTCATCTTAACATCCACGAACATAAAAATGATCATCAAAATTATTCCACCAATTCTACAAAATGATCAACTAACCAAAACGTCCATACCACATTATTCAATTAAAAACATGTACACCGGATCTTCTAACTTGCACATGAATTATTATCAGAGGCTAAGATCACAAAATAAGGCACTCCAAATATCTATCAAGCTTCCCATGTCTCTGCAACACAAAATATTCAACCAAAACAAAATGCCAACCAAAACACTACATTATGTTGGGTGCATTATTCTAACTCACTGGACCTAACCAAGTCTTCATTCTGACTTCTGGTAGGATCATATCACAAATTGTGGATGGAGAATCTATCTTTAGTTGTCATTAATGACAACATATAACACCTTATGCAATGTCTCTTGCCAACATCTCTCACACACAAGCATTTTGGAAGCATTTTAGATCATAATCTCATTATCATTAGCAATTACTCATGTTAGCATAGCAGTTTCATTATCATAGATTAATTATAGCAGCATTATTACTCTCATATAGATCTTAACTGCATAGCATATAGATCATTTTATCATAGCACTCATTCTTTAGGTTATCATTCTAAAAGTCAAGTGCTCAATGATTTGAGAGCAAAACAATAACTTGAAGAATCCTTGGAGATAGAGAACAATGGAACTTATTTGAAGGATTGTTTCTTTAATTTGCTTATTAATTACATCCTTTGATATAATGTTTCATTGATGTGTCATTTACACTATTGTTTATCAATTGTCACATATTTGTACATGCATTTCTAGCGCCCACCGTGGGGCCCGTCCCCAAAAATTTTAACAATTTTATGTCAAGTTCAAGGATAGGTTTTTAACAAAGTCCCATAATAGCACATAGGTTGCAAATTGTAGTGTTTTGAGCGTAACTTTTAGCGCTTAGGAACTCTGTTATAGTGTATTGAAGGTCCAGAGCAGCGCATTTACACCATTTTTTTACGAGTCCACAATACCATTCTATTATGTATTCCTTTCTTTTAGCGCATTAAGTCATCATAATAGTGCATTAGAGTTTTTTAGTATCACATTTATTGTGTTTATTAGTGCATTTAATGTAAACTTTAGCGCATCCATGCTCTGTTTTAGCACATTTACTGTAAACTTTAGCGCATCCATGCTCTGTTTTAGCACATATGCTTATTTTGATAGAATTTGAAAAGTCCAAGAATAATTTGTACTATTATGTTTTGCAGGTACCCAATACGCTATCAAAGATTAATAATCTAAAATAATATGTTGTCAAAGACCAGATTTTAAAACTACTAATGATGCTTGCAGGGTTTTCTTGATTTATTTTCTTTAATTAAATTCAGAATCTAGTTCAAATAAAAAGTTGATGAGCATCATTTCTTCTTTGTCTTGTAATAGGCCTATGCTCTCCCCTCAATTGGGTGACCAAAATGCCACACTCATTTTTAATTTTTGCATTAGGATAACACCTTTTAGTAGGCCTGCCCTCCTGAGTAGCCTATAAGGTCAGGTGAGAGGGGAACAACCCAAGTGGGAATAGCTAACGCCAAGCATTACAACCAACTATAATCAAATGTAGATTGTGATGAAAATCACATTCAATGGTAGTGTTCATTGATAACCTTCCCCCAGTATCCTTGAGATATGTAAAGCCTTTGTTCTAAAGGTTGGAAAGCCTCTTGAGGGAGTTTATCATTGATGCACCGAATGAAACCCTTACTACAAACTTTAAGTGTAGAAGCCAAGCTAAGTCAGTTATCCAAACATTGCAGTATCATAGTGCAAGGGTGGGAAAGAATCTGCCCCCAAGACGCTCACCATATGGCTCCCAAGAAAATGATCCAATTAAGAACCAATTCTCTTTGGTTCAACTTCTGGCAAAAGGCAAAATAATGGGTGCATCCTCAGGTGTGACAAGGTTGTTTGTGCTAAAGGAGTATCAAGATGTGGGTTGTGGTATTTGTCGTATGCTAAAATTCATAATGTAATTAACTAGAAATAAAAGGAAAATAATGAATCCCTATCCTAATAGAATTCAAACAAACTCAATGAAATGATACAATCAAAGCAATGGGAATATAAATATTCAATCAATTCTCCCTATTCCATGATCGCATGTAGCTTCCATTGTTCTTCTCTTCTTTGTGGTATGGTGGCTCTCAGATATCGCACTGGCAACCTGCAAATGACACAAAGATTCAAAGTTCGTG
The DNA here is from genome assembly GCF_030272615.1 of Cryptomeria japonica. Classification (NCBI taxonomy): domain Eukaryota; kingdom Viridiplantae; phylum Streptophyta; class Pinopsida; order Cupressales; family Cupressaceae; genus Cryptomeria; species Cryptomeria japonica. Next base: position 609,050,683 of record NC_081413.1, on the reverse strand, counting down.
ATTCAAAGGAATTGTGAGGAATTGAATGCTCAATTTATAGATAATTGGATGAGATTGATTGATAGGTGGAACAAAATGATCAAGAGGTGGAACTCAGGTGAGCTCACATGCTGATTGATAGTTGAATTGTTGATTTGGAGGTGGAACAAAATTGATTGAATAGATAAATAAGTTATCTGATTGAGAAAAAGTTGATTGAAGGATGAAAAAGAATGATTGGAGGATAATTAAAGAGGAGGAGATAGTTAACCGAAGATGACTGATTGAGAGCTTTATCTAAAAGATAGAAATAGAGATTGAAGAGAAAATTGAATTAATTAATTTAGCATGTGCTTGAACTTTGACTTTGATTTTCAATTTAATCTTTGCATGAGATTTAATTCAAATATTGAATTTATTTTAAATTCAATTTGTTATTTGAATATATTTAGAACTTGACTTTGGAATTCAATTTGATTTTTGAAATCATGCACATGTATTTGAAATTAGGAGAAATTAGAAAAAATATGAAATTAAATGAAATTAGGAGAAATTAGAATTTGGGGATTTGGAATCAAATGAAATTAATTAGTTAATTAAATAATTTAAAGAAATTATTTAATTATTTAGAAATTGAATTTAATTAAATAATTAAGATTATTTAAATTAAAGGATTCAAAATCACAATTAATTAAATAATTAATATTTAATTAATATTTAGAAAAAGGTTAATGATTAATTGAATAGAGATAGAAATTGAAAATGAATTTATTTAAATAATAAAGATTATTTAAATTGAGGATTAAAAATCATAATTAATTAAATAATAAATATTTAATTAACATTAGAAAATGGTTTAAATGATTAAGCGATGATAGAATTGGAATTGGAATAATTAGTAAGACGACAAAGAAATATGAATTTAGAAGAATAAGATTAATTAACTTAATTAAAGAATTATTTAACTAATTAGACGAATAATTGGCACATGATCAATGAGACATTTTTAGGTGTCTACATTTTCCCCTCTTCGAGACAATGTCGAAACGATGTTGTTTCAAAGAAAATGAAAAACATTCCTGCCCTAGTATGCCTCGGTGATGCTTAGGGTGTAATGCCCCCTCGAGAGATTGTTTGTGCATTGAAGGCATGAATGATCTCTCAAAAGAAGAAGAATGTGGGATTAAAGATTGTTAGTTGATTAGAGATAGAGATAGGTGATGTGAAGATGATATTGAGATAAAATATGAGAGAATGAACCTTAGAATGAAATAGAATAAAAAATGAGAATTAGAAGCAATTGAAGATGATTGATAGAAAATGATTTAGAAAGAGATGATGAGAAAAGAATCAGCAAACTAGCAATAAGAAAATGAGATGAAATGAGAATGATTGATTCACGAACCTGTGTCATTATTTTTTTGCGCAATATATATTCATCACTAAGCCTTATTATGGAACAATGAAGCTTAGCACGTCAGGGTATAAGGAACCAAGATGTAAAGATATCTCATTGAAGAAACAAACATGTAGCAGACAAGGAGTGAAACCCTCCATTCTGGGAAATACACTAGGGGTCAAGGTATGTGTGGCATTCACAAGTTGAATGCTCCTATCACAGACACCTACTAGAGCAATTTCCCTAGAACTTCATTGGTTCACACCACAAACAACAAACAAAGAAAAAGATAATGCCCATCATGGCTCCCCTAGTCACTTGTGGACATCCTTGAGTAGCATAGGAACATGATCTGTCGCCAAATGATAAAAGATAAAGACCGACCCAAACAAAATTCAGCAGCTATACTGACCTTGTGCCTTCGTTCTCAGTTGCTTGTTCTGATAGTTGATAATGTCTGATCTCAAAAAGTTGCGGACCCCGTTTAAGACTGACTTGTCTGATTTCGAGTGTATCCTATTCTGTTTAAGACAAGATAATGATCGCTTGATATGGATATGATACGATTGATAAGACAGTTTGATTAGTTGATTGCATATGTTTGATTGGATAGTTGTATCCTTTGTTAACTTCATGTGAAGTGTTTGTTGGATATCTGCTAGGGTATTTGTTTCTTGCGAGACATTTTATTGCAATTTTTTTGATTGATTGATATTTGATTGTTTTTCGGATTTTGTGGATTGATATTTGAATGTTTTTGGTTGATTTTTTTTTTTTTTTAATTGTTTTTGGATTTTATGTTTTTTTTTTTTAAGGATTTTTTTTGGATTTTTTAAGGACTTTATTTGATTTTTAGTATTTTTTCAGTTATGCCCCTAGTGTGCAAATGCATATGACATGATGATCTACAAAATGCATGTGGAGACAATGAATTTTTGGCATGACCTATGTTAATGCAATATGCACGATGAAGATGCATTTCCTATTCGAACAAGGATGACTGTGTTTGTTTAGCATTTCGTAATACACCAATTGAATTGGAGGTACAAAACATTTCATAGATAAGCGGTCAATAGATCCTGAAGGTCCTGTGGAACATCCAAATCAACACACTTAGTGAATAGGATTTACAAATGGAGATGCGGAAAAATTCCCCATTGGTTCTTGAAACTTTGATCTTCTTTTGCCCATGTGTGTGCAAATGAGTTAATTCATGCTCTTGTGTTCTCTAAAGATCCTTAGCATCTTATATGACTAGCTACATGTATTATTCTAACTTCAAAAGCATCCTAAATAGAGCCTCGTTGCCAGCAAGCTTTTAGAGCTCCGACAAGGTTATAGACTGTAATTTCTCAAATATTGCTCCATTTCCAGGAGGCGTTCATAGCCTTGATGGAGTTACTTGCATGTTCCCATAGTCAATCTTTCCATTGCACTTTGTATGCGTGATATTTTAGTTATATATCATTGCTCTTTTGCATTCAGATGAATATTTGGCACAACACTTTTTCTCTTTTTATATTTTCTTGCATTGACTTGTAAGTAATCAAAACTACTTGGGTGTGACAATTACAACGATGCTGAAGTGGAATTTTAGATTTTTCACTAGTCATATGATCAACTAGGTGTCTATAATGAATTTAGAGATTCTGTTAATATGTTTGAGATATAGCAATTGATAGATTTGGGGTTAACAAGTCTCAAATAGTTATGTCACTACCCAACCATAAGTAAAGCATCGCCACAGGGTAATGTTGAAAATGAATGACCTTAGGACCTCAAAGACTTCTTGTCCGAATATCTAAGAAAGGAGATGACCCTTATTATCTCAGATGCAAACAAATGATAAACTTGGACAATTGCCTTGTTTTATTGATGTAGCTATATGTAAATGTAGAAACTGTATGCCATGAAATTTGTGAGTGTGATGTGCTTGGAAAGAAAACTATATGTGATGCAATGCTTTGAAGAAAATGAGATGCAATGCGAAAAGCAAAACCTAAACTAACCCAACCCTTATATATAATATTGTTTAAGGTGCATGTTGTTCATAAGGTCAAGAAGTTATGTGTAGGTAGTTCATTGGTCTTTGTTTGAAGAGTCGGATAAAGATGTCTTTTCCAATAGGATATACGGACTTAATTGGGTGTACATGTTCAACAACTCCAAGGTTAATTTCCTTAGTTTTTGGATTTTGTGGTTCGTAAGAGGGAAATCTATCTCTTGAACCCATGATTTCAGCTATAGCCTTATCATTTTTAAAGCAATCTAACTGTGGTAGATTCTCTTGCCCCCAGTCTATCAAGTGTGGGTGTATGCGACAAATTGATTTTGGTTTCGAAGTTGTGACATGAGCAGGGCTATGCTTATTTTTATTGATGCAATTGAAGAGGATGGTGAATCCAACCAGGTGTCTATCTCATTAGCTGGTGTTATTTTTGTGCTTGAAGAAGATGATGAAACAATTTGTGTGTTGATTTCATTAGCTGGTGCCATGCTTGTTTTTGTCACCACATCAACATGTGATGATGGCTCACAAACAATTGTTGACAAGTTGCTCTGTGTAGTATGATCTAGATTGGTGATTTCATTGATAAGAGGTTCATGAACAACGTGTGTAGAGGGATTGGGATCACGAGAGCGACTAGGAGAAATGGTAAGTTCATTTGAGAGGGAATCTTGTAAGTAACATGGAGGATTATGACATGGAGATGAAGGGATGGAGGGATCTTGATCAGGATCTGGAGAAATAATTGGATCTTGTTTAGGACATGAAGGTAAAGGTATGCTTTGATCTTGGCTTGGAAAGGGATTATTATGAAGGATAGAAGGTATATCCTCATCTTTATTAGGAGGTGGATGTTGGATGGGACTTGAAAGGGCACTTTGTTCTTGAGATAAAAGGGTATCATTATGAATGGAATAGAAAAGAGCGAGGGGATCATCATAAGATTCTTGGTCGGTGGGATCTTGATCAAAAATTGGGTAGGATAGAAGTGTTTTTTCTTGATCATTATTTGTTTCAGGACTCATTTTTATTTTATTTTGGATCATCATGTTGACACGGGGAAGAAGTTTGGATATGCATGGGAGATTCTTGGAATGTTTCAACATATTGGCTTGATGAGGAAGGATTTTGAATGAGATCCTTTGAATCATGGCTTGAATTAGATTGGATTTGTACGATGGATAACCCTTGGGAGGTTGTGTTATTGGATAGAGATGGCATGGATTGGTCTTGTGTGACTTTAGGGGATGATGAAATGGTGGATAGATATGGTTGATTTGGGCTTTGGTTGAAAGGGATTTGATTTTGGTTGAAAGGAGTATGATTTTGGGTGAAAGATGTTTGATTTTGGTTGAAAGGGGTTTGATTTTGGTTGAAAGAGGTAATTTGAATATTGGGTTGATGTGAATTTTGATTTTGACTTTGGTTGAAAGGGATTTGATTTTGGTTGAAAGGGGTTTGATTTTGTTTGAAAGAGGTACTTTGAATCTTGGGTTGATGTGATTTTTTTTTTGGACTTTGGTTGAATGGGGTTAGATTTTGGTTGAAAGGGGTTTGATTGTTGGGTTAACATGAATTTTGTTTTGGACTTTGGTTGAGTGGGGTTTGATTTTGGTTGAAAGGGGTTTGATTATTGGGTTGATATGATTGGTATTATTGATATAGTGGGTTGAAAGAAAAAGAAGGTTTAAATGACTCTAATGTTGGTTGAACTGAGGTAGGAATGATTTTGTTGAAGAATGAAGGTTGGCATGTTTGAATGGTCTCACAAGAAGAAGAAGGTTGGCTTGATATTGATTCCCTTGTGGTCATCACTTCTCTCATCATTTTTTCTAACCAACTCCTATGGTTGTTAGGACTAGTCATGTCTATCATTTATTGTTGCAAAGTCTTGATATGTAGAGCTAAGGTTTCTATGGATGGTGGTGGAATAGGAATGGAAGGGATGAAATCTCCACCTTCCCTATGAAATGTATAATGCTAATCCATGATGTTTTCTTGATTGGTTTGGACCTAGGATCATAACATGTAAGATGTTTTCTCCATTTCTCTGAATGTGATGATGTTTGATTTGTTGAACTTGACAAACTTGTTTGAGTTGAGGTTGAGTTTGATTGATCCTCTGATTGTGATTTGGACATTTGGGGTATGACTTTATAGGATGATTATGCAAATGACGACGGACTAAGATAGACATATATGAAGTCTAGACAAGGACTAAAATGAAGATTATAACAACACTAAAATGAACTAGGACGTCAATGGGACACAAATAAGGACTTATGCGAAGATTATGACGACGTATATGGGAACTCTATGAGGACGATAATGAGGTCGATGCAAGGACTTATGCAAATTCTAATGAAGTAAATGAGGATGATAATAAGGACAATAATAAGGATGATGCAAGGACTTATGCAAATTCTAAGGACGTAAACGAGGATGATAATAAGGACATAAATGAGGACTATAATGAGGATGATAATGAGGACTATGCAAGGACTAAGGGTGTATATGAGGATGATAATGGGGATGATAATAAGGACTAAGGACATATATGAGGATGATAATGGGGACAATAATGAGGAGTATGCAAGGACTTATGAAAAGTAAGGATGTAAATAAGGACTATACGAGGATGACAATGAGGACTATGCAAGGACTTCCCATGGTCACAAGTATGTAAAATTTTTGAGTTTGTAGGCCCGTTTGATGTTTCAAGGTAAACTTTATTTCTAGTAATTCTGTTTGTAGGACAAGTTTGTTATTTTTCAAATCTGAGAACAGTTGTTTGAAGATAGGTATAGTTGATTGAATTGTGTTCTAAACAACTCCGAGAATTCAGAGACACACAAGATAGGGCCTGAATAGCCCGAATACTGACTTAATTCTGATATGGTACAACGATACACATAAAAGCACATAATACAATCTTAGGCTAGAAAGTGGACACCATTCAATGAGGCCCCCGCAACAAAATACCAAAACAAAACGAACAGATAGAGAGTCTGGCAGCACTAGCTCCACTCCACGACACACACTTCTTGGGCATGCCAATCTCTCTTAACCTGAAGATCTGAAGATCTTACACAGAGGGATTTTTGTCTCATAATGCAAGGTACATGAGGGGTATCTATGGGGTACGATCCGCACTCCCAAAATCACTGAATGTGGGATTTGGGCTACTAAGTTGGTTCTTATTATAAGTTTTGAGGGATCTCGATCCAACGATGGATTCTCAAAGAAAGCCACTTAAGACTTTAGTTGAGCTTATCGGTGTAGGGAAGGCCCCACATACGTTGAATTCACTCAACACTCTAGCCGCCTGACCAATATATTTATATAGCGGCTCAAAAAACCCACTTGAGAGTACTCTGGGAGAGATGATATCCCCAATGCATCCTAATTTGAAGTACCTCTATGGGGTGATGAAATCCCCAGTCAAAGATACCCCTCACTACTAAAATAAAAAAAATTGGGTGTTGTTATCACCTTCTCCCTTTCTCCCAAGACCCCGAAGGCAGGTGGAAAGGCAGTTGATGCAACAGTAGGTCCACCCCAAACATGATAAAAAGTTATTTCCCTTAAATAAAATGAAGTGTGAGTTATTTTATTGATAAGCCTGATTCACGTTCATTTTATAACCCAAATTTAGGTGTGAGATACGCATGTGCATGTCAATTTTAAAACACCAAACTTAAATGTGATAACATGCATGTCAATTTTAACCATGTTTATTTTAAGCCCAGAACTGAAGTGTGATAACATGCATGTCTATTTCAACCAGGGTTATTTTAAGCCCAAAACTGAAGTGTGATAGCATGAGTGTTTATGATTTAGTAATAATCCAATCCTCTATAAATTCGCCACATGCTGCAAACAGATAATCAGTAACCCAAGAAAATCCATAGAAAATAGAAGATTAACAATAAAAAAATGAATGTGTAATGATACCTAAATGATTGCATGATCCTGTATGAGCAATTGCGTAATTCCGACAGAGCGATTGTGTAATTCTAACAGAACGATTGCGTGATTTTGACAGAACGATTGCATAAATCTATCTAGGTGAATGCGTGATACACAGATAGACCAAACAATAATAAAAAATAAAAAAGGCTAATTATGATTTGGAACCTGCAAAACAGGTTGTGATTCCCTAGAAAGATCTCTCATCATCCACTCTATGTTAAGCAAATCGTATTTTGCTCTATACGAGAGAACTAGGTTGTTGTATCTGTCAATGGTTGGTTGGTCCTCTAGATCTCGTATCTTCTTTTCTGCCTTTAGGATTCGCTGATAGCGTCTAGCTTGTCTTCTTTGTTTCTTCATCCTCCTTGCACCTGAAATCCTGAATTGTACCTTATGTGCCATAAGATGTCATAATTGAAGCATGCAATAAGTATAAACCATATTTAGATTTAACATATTTATTACAGAATCAAGATAGAATAGAGTGCAGATAATGAGAAAAATCAGAAAAATCGAGTGCATAAACCAGCTAACAAATGTGTAACAATATCTGATCGATTGCGTGACAGTATCTAAATGATTGCGTGATGGGTTCCGCACGAATGTGTGACCCTGTGTGCTCGATTGCATGACCATGTCTATGCGATTGCGTGATTCTGTAAACGTGATTGCGTAACCGTTGAATCTGTTGTGCAATCCATACAATCTTGCAAAAAAATGAAAATTCGTACGATCTGCAAATCACACAGAAAATAGAGAAGGTTAAATTGATGTTAGTTCACGTCGGGTTCACCAAAATGTCATATGCTAAAATTAATAATGTAATTAACTAGAAATAAAAGGAAAATCACAAATCCCTATCCTAATAGAATTCAAACAAACTCAATGAAATGATACAATCAAAGTAACGAGGATATAAATATTTAATCAATTCTTCCTATTCCATGATCACATGTAGCTTCCATTGTTCTTCTCTTCTTTGTGGTATGGTGGCTCTTAGATATCGCGCTGGCAACCTGCAAATGACACAAAGATTCAAAGTTCGTGATTCAGAGGAATTGTGAGGAATTGAATGCTCAATTTATAGATAACTAGATGAGATTGATTGATAGGTGGAACAAAATGATCAAGAGGTGGAACTTAGGCTAGCTCACATGCTGATTAATAGTTGAACTGCTGATTTGGAGGTGGAACATAATTGATTGAATAGATAAAAAAGTTAGCTGATTGAGAAAAAGTTGATTGAAGGATGAAAAAAAATGATTGGAGGATAATTAAAGAGGAGGAGATAGTTAACTAAAGATGACTAATTGAGAGCTTTATTTAGAAAAAGCTAACTAAAAGATAGAAATAGAGATTGAAGAGATAGTTGAATTAATTAATTTAGCATGTGCTTGAACTTTGACTTTGATTTTAAATTTAATCTTTGCATGAGATTTAATTCAAATATTGAATTTATTTTAAATTCAATTTGTTATTTGAATATATTTAGAACTTGACTTTGGAATTCAATTTGATTTTTGAAATCATGCGCATATATTTGAAATTAGGAGAAATCAGAAGAAATATGAAATTAAATGAAATTAGGAGAAATTAGAATTTGGGGATTTGGAATCAAATGAAATTAATTAGTTAATTAAATTATATAAAGAAATTATTTAATTATTTAGAAATTTAATTTAATTAAATAATTAAGATTATTTAAATTAAAGAATTCAAAATCATGTTTAATTAATATTTAGAAAAGGGTTAATGATTAATTGAATAGAGATAGAAAATGAAAATGAATTTATTTAAATAATAAAGATTATTTAAATTGAGGATTAAAAATCATAATTAATTAAATAATAAATATTTAATTAACATTAGAAAATAGTTTAAATGATTAAACGATGATATAATAGGAATTGGAATAATTAGTAAGATGACAAAGAAATATGAATTTAGAAGAATAAGATTAATTAACTTAATTAAATAATTAAAGAATTATTTAACTAATTAGACGAATAATTAGCACATGATCAATGAGACATTTTTAGGTGTCTACAGTATCATTAATGACCCTTGAGAATAGAAGAGTTTGACTGATGTGTCTTTATTGTTCAAACTAGTGAAAACAAAGGGGATTTGAAAAAATCCTTGAAACATACACTTATTGTTTAGATCATAGAGTGAAACAAATCAAAACTGCTATCTTATTACTTGATGTTGTATTTTCAATCATTTTCCAGAAGATCATCCATTAAACACACATATTTTTCACACAAAACACAGTCAAATTGACAAAATTTCTAGTCACGGAGCAGTTTAACGCATTGATAGACAAAATTAGTGTATCAGAGTAATACAACAGTGCATCAAGGTCTTCTTGTAGCGCATAGATGAAACATAGTAGCGTGTTAGAGTAATACAACAACGAATCAAGGTCTTCTTATAGCGCATAGACGAAACATAGTAGCGCATCAGAGTAATACAACAACGAATCAAGGTCTTCTTGTAGCACATAGATGAAATATAGTAACGCATCAAAGTAATACAACAATGCATCAAGCGTCAATAGTAGCGCATCAGACAAGGAAAATTTTCAACCTTCAACATGGTCAAAATGTTCAAATTTAGTCCCAGTTTAGTGCATCTGTAGGATAGCTTAACGCATTCAGGGGACAATATAGCACATAAGTAGAATAGAGAAGCGCATTGATCATATATTTTAGCATATTCATTGTATCTTTTAGTGCATCAACTTGTTGATTGTAAAACTTCTGAGACAAAGAGCATATATTAAATTTTCTTATAAAACTAGAATCATTTTCAGACCCCCTTTTCAGAGTTGAGCTTAGTTATCATCAAAACATCTATTAAACTGGGAAAAATTAGGTTACTACAAGTACAATTGTTTCATATAAACTTAGATCAAACAAATTTAAATGTAATTATTGTTCTAAGGTTCGGCATAGTTTCATTTATCAAGATATGTCATTCTTTATCACAAAACAAGGCTACAACTCATATTGCCCTAGTCTTATCAATAGGAAGTATCTTTCCTATTTGACTTAGGTATCTCATATTAAATTGGCACTCACAACAAAGATCAAAAGTTTAAAACAATTTCAATCACTTGCATGCCCATTTTGACAAGATCTCAGAAACTGAAACTTAAAGGAAAGGAAAACCCTCTTCATCGAACAACAATTTAAAGGAATTATGAAAAGGGAGAACCCTCTTCATCGAACAACAAAGGAAGCAAAGTGATTAATCACATTTCCATGTCTGACAACCAAATAAATGTCATCAAAATAAAGGATAAGCAAGCCTATAGATCGGTAAATGTAACCACACGAGGACAGTCTAATAAGTTTGTATTGAAAGGAAACACATCTAAAACATCTACTATCCCTTCAACTCAATACAACCTAGTAGATCAATTGCAAAAGACACCAGCACAAATATCCATACTAGAACTTCTTAAAATCTCACCTGTGCATAAGGATATTCTAGAAAGAGCTCTAGTGGACACCACGGTACCAAACAATTTGGATGTCGATCGATTCCAAGTCATGGTGGGGCATTTAACTGCGCCTCACAATCTATCATTTTCCAAGAACGATGATGTCTCCTTGAGTCATCCGCATAACACTCCCCTCTATATTGAGGTTTTAATCTATAAACATTAGGTCAAATGTGTATTAATATATAAAGAAGCTGGACTAAATTTTTTGTACTTTAAAGCTTATCTATGCATTAGGTTTCTCAGAAAATAATATAGATCTTAAGAGAAAGATAACCATCAAATCTTATGATGATGAAGAGAGATCTTCAGAAGGATTAATGGTATTTCCCATCATAGTGGGACCAATGCAGAAAGATACAATCTGCCAAGTCTTGGACATAAACTTGTCCTATAACATACTCTTGGGTTGACATTGGATCCACGAAATGCAGGTAGTGCCATCTACCTACCACCAATGTTTGAAATTCCCCTACAATGGACAAGAAATATCAATCTCAGCAGATTCTAATCCCTTTTAGTATTGCGATAATCTCAAGGTAGTTCAAGATGTCCTTGTACCACAAAACAAGGAAGCTCTCGCTTCTACTTCATCAAGCAATGAAACTCAACTCAATTATTTATCAATAAATTTTGAGAAAAAGATTTAGCTGAAAGATAAGGGTATGGGAGAAAACTCTTTTGAACATTCTTTATGTCTCTCAAAGTTACAAATTTCCCCAAAATCATTTGGGAAACCATCAACATCCAAACAACAATCTTCACAACCAGTCAAGATTTTTGATGGTGCATTTGTAAGAGTAGGTACTCTATCTGATGAAAGTGATGACAAAGATATCCTACTATAGTTGTACAAAGATGAAGATAAATCCCAACAAGAAATATATAATGTTAGCATACCAATAGAACAATATGGAAAATAATTTCATATTTTGCAAAAAATGGGATATGGTGGTAGTGGTCCTATAGGTAAAATAAAAGAAGGTATTCTTGAACCTATACGGATTCCTTCTCAAAATGCCAAAAACAAGGCAGGACTAGGTTTTGGATAGGAAAAACTGGGTCATGGATAAGAAAGAAAAAAATAACATCTAAACAAGAAGAAGAAGAAGCAGTCCAAGAAGAAGAATAAGAAGAAGAAGTAGTACACAAGCAACAAGAGGAAGAGAATAATCGAAAACAAGAAGAACTTGCCATCAAGAGAGAGGAAGGTACCCAAAATCTCTATGAACAAAAACATATATTGCAAGCTAGTTCTGAAATAGACTCAAATAAATGGGAGCGAGATTCACTTTCACCTTCTGCATGGTCCTATGAAGATAAAGATATTAATATGATATAAACATATACACCTGTTCTCTATGAAGGACAAATCTCAAGGTCACGGCCATTTAAATTTGGACCATAACATATCGATGACTCTAGTGAGGACAATCAGATACAAAATGGGATAGATGATCCTAAGGAGAGTACTATCATGAACCTCGACTTTGCTATCACAAACCTTGACAATATTTCCATCATGGCCCTTACTGCCTTATACCTTAACCCACCAAATGATTCCTTACCATTGGTACTGTATATGGTGAAAATGGATAACAATAACAACAATATTGAAAGGCTAAATGAATCCAACCACTAAACCCTAGCCTAACAATGAACAAAGATCCACCATAACATATGAAGATTACCTAAGACAATGCAAATAATTCAAAATCACAAAGATTATACCAATCACATGTCCAATAGGGTTTTGATCTCCATTCTTCCTATCTCCATTGATCTTGCTTGATATATTTGCTCTCAGATTTTTGTATGCACAAGAGCTCAACAAAGAACGGAATGTGGTTGCAAGTAGGATCGTAGTGTAGCCAAGTCTTCAAAATTGATGATTAGCATGAGTGATTAGGGTTTGGCAATGAAGAAAGTATCTCCTTAAATAGAAGACACAATATGAAATGGAGGGTTAAGATTGAGAGGTGTAAAAAGAGAGGTCGGCTAGGATTAGAGGGTAGGTAAAAGAAATACCAAAATAATGAAAGAGGTAGGTAGTGTAGGAATTAAGAGATGAATGACATGTGTCATATGTAGAAAAAGATAATGAATTAATTAAATAAATAAAGATTTATTTAATTAATAGAAGAAATTGGACAATTAAATAAATAAAATATTTATTTAATTTAGGACAGGGATAATTTAAATAAATAAATAAATTTATTTAAATGAAAAAATAAGGCTAGAAGAGGATAAATGAATTAATTAAATAAATAAAATTTTATTTAATTAATAGAAGAAATAGGCTTAGATAATTAAATAAATAAAATATTTATTTAATTAAACTGGACAATTTTAGGTGTCTACAGGTACATCCCAAACTTATCGACTGGGAACAAACAGAACTGCTTAATGTACCCATCTTCCAAGATGACGATGCTATTTTCTATCACCTTTATTCAGTGAATTCAGAAACATGTCTCACTAGAAGATCTCACAGCGAAGCTTTTGACCAGGGGAGTGCCAATTCTTTTAGCCACAAAACAAATCAAGCAAAAACTCAATCCAATGGTGAAAACCATGAAAGGGCAGTGTTAGATCATACAAAAATAAAAATAAAGGGTGAATCCAATAGTGAAAACCTCTTTGAGGCACTGATGGATGAAAGACTTGACACTCTTCTTGAGCATTATCAGGAAAGATCATCGATATTGATTGAGCCAACACAATCAATAAACATTGGCACTGCAGAAACAAAAAAGACTGTACATCTGGCTACATCATTAATAGATTAGGAGAGACCAAACTTCACAAAGTTCTTCAAAGAAAAGCAAATCAATTTTGCTTGGTCATATGTTGATATGTCAGGGATAGATCCAGATTTAATCATACACCACCTATCTTGGTCATATGTTGATATGTCAGGGATAGATCTATATTTAATCATGCACCACCTATCCATAGCTCCTGGAGCTAAGCCAGTAAAGAAGAAGCTAAGAAAGATGCATCCACATGTAGCACTTCTAGTCAAAGTAGAATTGAAAACAATACTAGATGTAGGATTCATCTGACTGATCGACTATGAAAAATGGATTTCCAAAATTGTACCTATATCAAAACTAGACTAGAGCATTCAGATATGCACAGATTTCAGAGACCTTAATAAAGCTTGTCGAAAGGATGACTTTCCTTTACCTAGTATAGAAACAATTGTGGAATTAATAGCAGGACACGCCATGTTATCACTCATGGATGGTTTCCTAGGTTACAATCAAATTAAAATAACATCTGAAAACTAGTACAAAACAACTTTTACATGCTAGTAGGGTACCTATTGTTGGAATGCCATGCCTTTTGGATTGAAGAATGTAGGAGTGACTTATCAACGTACCATGACCACAAAATTCCATGACATGATGCACACGTTCATGGAGGACTATGTAGATGACTTACTAGCCAAATCATTCACAAGGGAAGGACATTTAGAGATCCTCAATAAAATCTTTCAGATATTGAAAAAATTCAATGTATGGCTAAATTTGAAGAAGTATATATTAGAAGTTATGTCCGACAAACTCCTAGGGTACATAGTGTCAGCAAAAGGCATTGAGGTAGATCCAAAAAAGGTACAACAATCATGGAGATGTCATCTCCTAGAAACATCAACCAATTAAGATCACTACAAGGAAGGATACAATCCATCAGAAGATTCATCGCGTAGCTAGTCGACAAATATCTGCCTTTCACTCATTTACTACACAAGAATGTTCTTTTCAAATGGGAGGAAAAATGTGAAGAATCCTTTGATCAGTTAAAGAAATATCTAATGAATCCACCTATATTAGTGCCACTAATAATAGAAAAACAACTTCTTTTATACATCTCATCAATCGAGGTATCTTTGGGAGCTTTGCTAGCATAGGAAGATTCAATAGACAAAGAAATGGTTGTTTACTATATCAACAAAACATTGAGTGGTTATGAACTTAACTACATATTTATTGAAAAGGATTGTTTGGTTGTAGTGTTTGCATCTCAAAAGTTGCGACACTGTATGTTAACCCACACAATAAAGCTTATAGCAAAGATAGATCCATTAAAATATCTACTCAACAAGGCCACTCTAATAGGTAGATTAGAAAAGTAGGTAATGATTCGAGCGAGTTTGACATTCAATATATGGATAGAAGAGCCATCAAGGGCCAAGAAATAGCAGATCAGTTAGCTAAAGCACCATTGCAAGATAATCATCTGATGCATATTGAATTCCCGGATACAGATGTCCTAGCTGTATACACCTAAAAATGGTCTTAAGATAATTAATTAAATAAGCAATTATTTAATTAATCCCTCCTCCCAAATTTAATTGAATTCATAAAACAATTTAATTAAATCTCTCATTCATCTACTTATTAATAAATCTAAGGATTTATTAAATAGGTTCATTTCATTTCACCCCTTTAATTAATTAATTCCCTCCACCAAAATCATTTCTTCCAACTCCTAATTAATTAAAACAATTCAAATTCATGAGTTGTTGAAACTAATTAGTCATTTTCCTAATATTTGAATTTCTAAATTCAAATTCTCCTAACTTCTACCACTCCTAAACCTAACCATTCCTAAACTTAACCCATTCTACCTACCACCTTGTCCCCTTTCATCCAACATCTTCTAGAACCTTTGTGACACTTGTCACTAAATGTTCCCTTTAATCCAACTCCCTTTGCCAACTTCCTCCAATTTAACCATTGATATCTTCAGATCAATCTCAACCGTTGATTCATGCCAACTCACCCCTAGCCTTGGGAAATCCTATAAATAGACCCTATTTTGGAGAACAAATGGCCAATTTATGAATTCATGCCAATTCACATTCATTTGGTCCCAATTTGATTTTATCTTAAGCATTGTTACTATAGGCATCTAGCTTATAGTTTATCATTCTTAGCAATGTTATCATGCTCAATTTAGCTTAAATATTAGCTTAATCATGCTAGGATAATCAATCATTCATATAGCTTAATCATGCTATTCTTGCTAGATCATGCATTTTCAGCATTCAAATCCTCCATCTAAGTGTAGTCAAGTCACTGGAATTTGCATTTCTGAGAGAAAAATTCATACTCGCATTTACTAGGAGGCAATAAGTCGATTAGCTATGGTTTTGTCTTCCATTGTTTCAATTTTCTAACCATTGCTTGTAATGATTTATTGAGTGCATTGTGGTTGCAGGTACAGGTACACTTCATAGAGCACGACACTAGCAGTTACAACACAACCATGTGTACTATACTTGAATGGATCTTACACCCAACATGGATCGGGTGCTAGAATCCTATTTGTCACTCCTCGAGGACACACAATCCCCAAGTATTATAGGTTGATGTTCCCATGCACAAACAATATAGTTGAATATGAAGCTCTAGTCACTGGCATCAAAGTAGTAGTGGAATGGAAGATCACAAAGTTACAAGTCTATGGAGACACTCAATTGGTCATTAATCAAGTCAATAAGGATTATCAAACAAAGGACGACAAGTTGATGTCGTACAAAAGAATGGTGGATGATTTTAAGAAATACTTTGTTGAGATCAAATAAAAACAAATTCCAAGACTGGACAACAAAGCTTCAGATGCCAAGACAACCATTGCCTCTCTTATACAAATACATGAAAAGAAGAATCGTTATGAGTTCCTGGTGGAACAATTGTTTTCCTCTACCTATGGCAATCTCGATTCCCAAGTCAAATGCCACCTAGTTAGTTCTAATTATTCAACCTATGGGAAGATCTATATGTTGGAAAGAGACATTGCATAGATGATCAGAGGTTATCATTGATGGCAACTAGAGCTAGATATCCAATCCATAGTTCATGATTCATTCATACTGGAAGAGAGATTAAGGTTTGATGAGGTCCAGTGAGATAGAATAGGATATTTGGTAACGTTTAGTAATTTGGTTGGCAATTCATTTGTGTTGAGTATAGGATCTCGAAAATGTATTGTGGACATGCAATATACTCTCTTCCAGTTTTGTGGCCTTTGATGATGATCGTCAAGTAAGTTGGAAGGTCTAGTATACAGGTTTCTAGATAGAACAATGTTCATCAACAGTAATGTGTGGATATTTGTTGTGTGGACCGTGCAGAGTAATTTTGGTGATTATTTGTGTGTTCGAGGATGTTAAGCTGACTTGTGGGAAGCATGTGGACAATTTGTTTTGGTCTGCATGATTATTTTGGATTGGATTGAGCCGACTTGGGTAACACGTTTTATTTGCACGTTATGCGTTTTTGTACTGACATGTAGAAGACATAATTTGATCTTGCGGATATATAAGGGCGGTTGATATGATCATTATATACATTAGTAGTCATGTGCAAAGTGTGTATGAGTAATTGTGCACAGTTTCATGTGTAAAATTCAAAGATTAGAGCTTCGGAATATAGCAAAATATCATAACAAAACGATGTTGCAGGACAAAGTACTTTGTGCTTAACCAGAAATGTTTTTGGCATTTGTAGATGTTGTTTATTAGTTTAGACCTTCCAATTGTTATTTGTAATCATTTGTAAGATAGTGAGTCTTCCAGGGTTGTAGCCCTTATTGTAATTTGAGCAGTGAGCTCTAGGCAATGTGCCTGAATGCATGTGCATTCCCCTTATGTAATATTTTTCTACTTCTGCAGAGTATACTGATATTGTGGGTCTCATCCCCATCGTGGTTTTTCCCCTAACTGGGTTTCCACGTAAAAATCATGGTGTTATGGTGTTGTTGTTGATTGCTTTGTGTTTTTGCATCTTTCTTTCATTCATTTGCATTAAGTAGTTTAAAGGACAAATTAACAAAGTTAAAAATTTCAGGACACTAATTCATCCCCCCCCCCTCTCTCAATGTTCATTGATTCCAACACTATACCTATCTAAAAGATAACCCTTCCACTTGATTTATCCCAGAACCAAAAATAAAACTTTATCTATCAAGTAGCCTGTTACACCTTAACAGCTAATAGGATTTACCGACAAGGTCTTGATGGTACTCTCCTTAGGTGTCTGGAAAGTGATGAATCTGAAACTACGTTGCAAGAAGTTCACTAAGGTATTTGTGTACACATTCAAGTGGTCCTACTCTAGCCAAGAAACTTCTAAGAATGGGATACTATTGGCTAAACATGGAAAAAGAATCCTCTTAATTTGGTAGAAAGTGCCAGAAATGTCAAATCCATGGAAATCTTATAAATGCACCAGCATAGGATTTGCAACCGTTCACGACATCATGGGCATTTTGTCAATGGGGACTTGACCTCGTGGGTAATATCCATCCCTCCTCCTCAAATGGACACAAATTCATAATCACAGCCACCGAGTATTTCACAAAGTGGATCTAAGTTGTTCCATTAACCACTATCATTGGAAAGCAAATATCCTCCTTCATTTTGAATTGTATTATCTATTAGTATGACATTCCTAATTTTATTGTCACTGACAATGGTAGACCCTTCAAGAACCAAGATGTGCAAGAATTTTTTGAAAGATTTCATTTTTAGCATCACTTTTCCATACCTTATTATCCTCAAGGAAATGGCCAAGCAAAATCTTTAAAAAAACCATTTTGAAAATCCTAAAGAAAACTGTGAATGATGTTGGCCATGATTGGCATGTCTAATTAAACCCTGCCTTATGGGCATACCGAACTAGAATTCACACCCCTACCAGAGCCACACCCTGTACACTTGTGTATGGATTAAAATCTATTTTACCCATTGAGGTCAAGCTACCTTCACTCAGAGTATCATTGAAAGGACTCATCCTAGATGAGGAATATCGTATATCCAGACTACAAGAGTTGGAGTTGCTAGATGAATGCAATCAACATGCTTTTGATCATCTAAAAGCATATCAACAGTGGATTTACAGAAGCTACAACCATAAAGTAAGGCCACGAATGTTTCAGGTTGGTGACTTGGTACTAAAAGCGAATCCCCACAACCAACAGGATCAGGAAAAGAAGGGAAAATTTGAACCAAACTAGCTAGGTTTTTTTGTCATTGTATCAATATATGGTTATGGGGTATATCAACTATCTATTCCAGAAGGGGACTTGTTTGACGAT